>NC_056744.1:1343650076-1343717576 GCF_019279795.1 Protopterus annectens
GTCTATACATGTAATCAATTTCAAGAAGGCCCATACTTCCTTTGGAACGGGGAATATATAATCTTGGTATGCAATGATTTTTATAAATCATTTGGTGAGCATGAAGCATCCTTCTTGTTTTCCTTTCTAATCTATCTAACACCTTTTGTGGCCAGACAGTCACTCCAAAACTGTAAGTTCGGACAGGAAGGTCAAATTGGTTTATAGCTTTAATTTAGTTTCTAGATATCACTGCTGTTATCAGGATTAATTTAAATTTCTAAAGTATTCCTTACTAAGTTTTATTCGCATTTGCTCATGTTTTATTGTTGATCCTTCATCAATTTCCAAATATTTATACACTGTCTCTTGCTCAAGTTCTTTTATATCACATTCTTGTCCCAAACTGGTGTTTTCATGGTCCTGCAATTTTCCTGGTTTAAAAGTTGCTTTTGCACATTTATCAATACCAAATTACATTCTTATATCATCTGAAAAACTTTTGACTACTTGCAGTTGTGCTTTCAGTTCCTCATCTGATGAGCTGTACAGTTGTAAATCCTTGAGAAGGAGAAGATGAGAAGCCTTTACACTTTGTTGTTTTCTATGAGCCAAATTATAGCCATGGCTTAAGCTGTTAAGTAGACAGCTTAATGGGTTAAGGCCAAGGCAGACTAGCAGCGATGACAGAGAGTCACCCTGGAATACCTCCTTTGAATTTTTATCCCTGGGATAATAATTTGTCCTTTGTCATGGCTTAATTGTCTGCCACTGTTTCATGGTCACTGTAATGTAGTCAATCAGTATAGGGTGTATCTTATACATTTTAAGCACTCTTTTATCCATGAATGTGGGATACTATCAAACGCTTTTTTGTAGTCAATCCATGACATACATAGATTCTTCCCCTTTATACAGTTCTCCATTATGACTTTATTTAGTAACAGATGATCCTTTGTTCCATATAACTTTCTTTTCTTTATTTAACAACAGATGATCCTTTGTTACATATGACATTCTTTTGTTACACTTTTGTTCTATTGCCATGATTTAATTTTCTTCTAAATGACTATATACTCTGTCAGCATAACTTCTGGTATAGAGTTTATACATCGTCAGAAGGTAAAAGTTATTGGTCTATGATTTTTAGAATAACTTGCAGGTTCACTCTTAAGCAAGAGCATTATTTTTCCTGTTGTTAGCCAGGTTGGTGTCTGTTCAGGGTGTGCATATAAATAGTTCTTATTTATGGCTAAATCTTGGTGCAAATATGTTAATACTTTTAGTAAGAAGCTTGGTACAGCATCTGGGCCTGGGATTTTCCAATTGGGGGCTTTTCTTAACTGTATCTCAATATCTCTGGCTGTTACTTCATCCCATTTCATATCCTGTATCTTTGAACTTCTTATTCTTACTTTTTCTTCTTCCATCCATTCAACATCTTTGTTATATTCCACAGGATCTTCATACATATTTCTCCAAAATGTATGTAATTCTTCTTTTTGGGGTGGTCTTTCAGTTTTTTTGCCTTGTTTCCCAATTTTCTATAGAACATTTTGGGGTCATCAATAAAGTGCTTATTTTGTACTTTTCCTTTATATTTATCTGTGTATCTTCTAAGTTTTTCTGTCTGTGCTGAGGTTTTTAGTTTATTATTTGAAATAGTGCAAGATAGATCTTGATCCATTATAATACTGCAGATTGTTTTTATCCCGTCCATCCTTCTGAGTATTTTTGTTGATCTGTTACCTTTTCTATACTCTTCTAACAGTGATACGTCTTGTCTTAATTGCTTTATATTTTTCTCTATTTGATACTTCCATGATGGTATTCAATTTTTCTCCTTCCTTTCCCTTACTACCCTATGTTCTTGTGGCAAAATTTTATCTGTTATTAATTTAACTGCACAGTAATATATCCTGTTTGCTTCTGTTATATTGCAGACCTAATTATGGAGTCCATTTGCTTTATCAAACTTCTGATTTTTTGGGGTTTTGTTGACCTTCTGCAGTCTGTTTCTTTCATAGATCTTAATATGTCTATCGATGTCTATTAAATTTATTTATTATTATTTATTTATTTTACATTTGTTGACTGGGATTGTCCAACTGAGCTGAAGACCCCTTTTTCAGCAGAGGTCCAGGGAGAAAAGCTCCAACATATTATCAAGCAGCTCTTCTCTTAGCTCGTTTAATCTAAACTGAGGGCACGTCTTTTGTTCTCCATTTCCTGTGATAATTCTGTAGATAGTTGTATACAATCTTGCTGTGGCACATTCTCTTCAGTTTCATCCTGTGTCATCCATTGCTCTGCCATATGGGAACTCACTGGCCTATCACTCTTCAACACTGACTGTGTCAGAGTTGCCACAGTTTCCTGTTCCTTCCCTTGCTATCCAGCTTCAAGTGAACATTTATACCATTTTTCCTTTCTGTTCTACTGGCTTCTCTTTAATTTGCATGCTTATTGCTCTGTCGTGCTGTGGTGGTTTCTGAGTTAGATTCCTTTACTTGCATTTCTCTTCAAATATGTTTGGTGCTGCTCTTTTTGCATTAATTAATTTTGCGCTCTCCTTTGCATAAATATTACTATGTACTATTGGAACTTTTTGTAACCTACTATGTACTATTGGAGCTTTTCTCCCCGGGCCTCCGCTGAAAATGGACATGTGTCCAGTCGGACTTTCCCGGTCAACAAATGTAAAATAAATAAATAAATAAATAAAATATTAAATCACTTTTTCCTTCCCATGTCCATATATCTTTTTTATACTTTTCAAAAATCTCTAGGTTTTCTATATCTATTGATATAGATAGGCAGAGTGATAGAGAGATAGAGAGAGAGGTACACAAATAGATCAAGATACATCTTCCCCAGGATTCAATAAATTCCATGTAGGCACTGTGTAGAGCCTGCATAGACTTTATCAGTGGTCATGGCCACAGTTCCTCCATGGCAGCTTGCCATACATATTAATTAAAGCACATTGCCAAGAGATATCAGAGGTACATGGATATTGAATCCATGCAAGTAGCAGTGTAGAGGCTGTCCTGTCTGTGGGCTGTCCAAAAAATGGTCTAGACAAGTAGTAAGAACAGGATAGCAATTTTTTTTTAATTTTTTAAAGTTTAATGTACATTTGCATGGCATGAAGTGGTGCTTAGCGATACTGAGCTACATTTATACATATATATCTGACAACTGTTATATGTCTAAAAATAGAAGCTGGATGTATTTAATTATTTTTGGATCTGCTGTGTTTAGCAACCTGCAATCCCATGCAGCTTCCCTGTGCACTGCTAACAGATGTCATAGTAGTATATGTGAGGATATATTGTCTCCATGCACTATCTAAGTGGCTAGACACATTGAGTGATGAGATATAGTTAGTGTAGTAGGTGTCAGGTTCAAATTCTCATATGCTTTATACTTTTTTTTGAGAATAAGTCAGCTGACTGAAATATCAGTTTAATGTAGACTGAAAGATAGTTATATTTAGCAAAGCTATGCGATGCTCAGCCTCTCCCAAATGATATCTATGGGTTTGCATGGTGCTCATCTCTACACAAACATGGTTAGCAGTCCACCCCATTTGCACACTGAGTAGCTTTGCTTACATTGACTTAAAAGTATTTTTGCGACTTTGCTCAAAGCTAAGCAATGGACAGCTTTTTTGAAAGTTGCAGTATGATGTGTAAAGGTGGGAATGCATCCCATATAAAGGCCAATAGGTGGGCATTTCACAGCATTCATTGGAGTTGTCACCTGGCTGCTGATATGCCTGGTGCTTTTGGTGAGGGAACGGGCTATCGGGTGCAGAGATAGGGTGTGTTGAACTCCTGGTTTGCAACTATGAACCCTAGCTGCTCCAGGGCAATTACCAGGGTTAGAATGTAAGTCTGAGGCCTGGGATCAGCTGACTAGGGACCTTGCCAGTGCTACTGGTATCCCCTGTACTGGTGAGCAGTGTTGTCACCACTATAATGACCTGAAGGGAAGGAAGAGGGGAACCTTGAACACCTGGGTTCAAAAAGCAAGGGCTGGGCACACCCCACAGATATGTAAGTATTTTTTCCAGTGATTTAGAAGTATAGAAACTGAATATTTGAAAAATTGGTATGCATAATGCTTTCTTTCTCTTACAACCACTGTAGATGAGTGAACTCGCAATGTGCAGTCTCATGCCGGGTGTCTGGCCAGGATGAGTACGAAAAAAGTAAAGCAATAATCTAATGTATAATGTACTATCAAGATTAAAAAGTACTTATATAGTTTTCAGTCCTAATAGTCAGGTATAACATACTTGGGAAGTGTAATATGTTTAGAAAAGTGTCAGTGTCTCCCAGAAATGGTAAACTAAGTTAAGTTAAGTAACCATGCATTATTGAGTCATATAGCTTACAAACATCAGTTGCGATTGTGGTCTACCGAGATTAGCAGTCACTTTTCTGCTGTGCTCATTGTGTGAAATATGATGTAGGTTACACACAGGTACTGATGAGGGTAAATGGGTTATTACTTACAGGTCTGACACAGCTATCCATGCTGTACATGCCAGACTTGACACAACAGTAATAAACAGATTTTAAAGGGTGAAGGTGCTGTGATATGTACTGCTTCAAAATAAGGAGTGCTCACTAATGTTGTCACTGCATGTGTGTTCTAATCTAACACCAGTCAACTGTACAAAGGAAATGAATAAAGACTGCTGAAAAACTGTCTGATAAATATTGTTTAATGCCTACAGTAAATTGCAAGTCTGTGTTCTGGCCGGTTTGTGTCATATAATCCTTTACATTCCACCCACTCGAGAAACAAGGTGTATGGTTAAGGTAGCTGACATTATGGACAGATATACATGTGCATAAGTGCCAGATTTTAAGGTACATTATCAATTAAAGTTTAAGGCAGAATTGTGAATTGAGAAGTAATCTGTTCAAATAACTGTGCAGTATGGCTATATTCACTGCATGCGTGTTCCAATATGACAGCAGTCAAATGTAAAACAGAAATGAATAAAGACTGCTGAAAAAATGTCTGATAAATGTAGTGCAATACCTTCCCTAAATTTCAAGTATGTGTTCTACCTGTTTGTGTCATATAATGCTGTACAGTCCACCCACTTGAAGACAAAGGTGTATGGGTACGGTAGCTGACGTTATGGCCAGGTATGCATGTGCACAAATGCTAGATTCTAAGGTACATTACCAATAAAAGTGTAAAGCAGGATTGTGCATTGCTAAATAATCTGTTCAATTAACTGTGCAGTATGGCTGTATTCACTGCATGTATGTTCCAATCTGACACCAGTAAGCTGTAAAATAGAAATGAATAAAGACTGCTGAAACTATTGCCTGATAAATGTAATGCAATACCCACAGTAAGCTTCAAGCCTCTGTTATGGCCATTTTTAGTCAAATAATGCTGTTTATTCCTCCCACTCCAGGAACGAGGTATATGGGTAAGGTACATCAAGTTCTGGACAGATATCCATGTGTAGAAGTGCCTGATTTTCAGGAGCAGAATCAATAAAATGTAAAGCAGGATTGTGCCTTGATAAATACTCTTTTCCAACAAGTGTGAAGTATTCCTATATGTGCTGCCATGTCTTTCATAATCTGACAGCCATCAAATTTAGTGCACGTTTCTTTGAACCACAGCTTGTGAGCTCTAATCCCATGGCAGCCAGCTAAGAAATCACTGGCTGTCTACTTCAATTAGCATACACAAACATACCTCTCAACTGTCATGATTTTTGGAATATAATGAGTGATGCCCCATATGTGTGCTCATTGATTAGTAAATAAATGACATTACTTGGAATGCAATTTATTGGCAAATCCATTTGTAGAACACCTTGGTAGTAATGTATGACCACACTATGCAAAACAGTTCCCTGTAGTTGTGTACCTGTATTTTTTTTAATGCTTGGCCCATACTGTCCCATGCTAACAGGTTCAGAGCTATGTACATGTAACATCATCTATACAAGAACTGGAGTCATTATACACAAAAGTAACACTACACACTTGTAGATGTATGTATTACTAGTCTGTGTAGTAATATCAACTGTGAAGTCACTAATGGTATGTTTTGCTCTCTCATCCCACCCCTTAGCTTCTCTAATTTATTATTATGAAATGTATTAATTTATTACTGTTATTTACTATTACTATGGTTTAATATTAATATGTTCTGTTATTTAACAGTTATGTTGCCCTTATGGGTTATGTCATACTGCTTTGCTGTTAACATACTTATCGTTATGTTATTTATTGTTGTGTTCCTCATAATATTCCTTAATATGTATTTGGCTTAACCAATATTATCTTGTATTATGTTAAGACTAACATTGGTTTGGTTATTACTTATCTTACCTTATATTTATATCTAATTTACTGCAGTACAACAAGGTAGGCCTGTTCCACATGATCCACTTACCTTGCCACCACTGATAGTGGCACCAGAGCCCAGCACTTTGGGGTTGCAGCCTGGTTGTGCCCTCTCTGCTGCCCCTGCACTATCTGGAGCATCAGGTAGTTCTGCCCCACAGGCTGGGGCTGGGCCCCACTCTGGGAAAGGAGGTGGAAAGTGTGATTTTGTCAGCCTGCCTACTAACTAATATCAATTCTAAATTGCAGCCATTTCTTCACCTTGGAATGTTTGCTGTATTCCACCATGTTATTATGAAAATGTTTTCAAAATTATTGCTGTTTACTACATGATATTTCCGTTTGATATTCTTTGTTAATATTGTAAATATTCTTGTTGTATTTCTATTAGTATTTTGCAATTGTGTACTTGTATTTTGTATTGTGCAGCTTTTCTCCCGGTTCCCCACTGAAAATGGGCTCTCTTGGCCCAGTGGACTTCCCAGGTCATCAAACTGGAAATACATAAATAAATAAACAAACAAACAAACAAATAAATAAATAAATACATAAATAAACAAGAACTACCAAGTATGGTGTGCAGGGTGATTGTATGAAATTTTGGTGCACACCTGTGCCAGAAGGAGGACATCCTCACCATTCTAGCAGCCACATCCCCACACACCAGCCTCCACCAGTGCCACCCAAGAGGCAGTGAAGGAGCAGTGCTGACAGTTCCATGGGTGGGGACTTGAGTCACATTGCTACTGTGTGGATGCTCCTGTGACTGCAATTCCACAACACCCTCCCCGTCTAAGGTGTCCACCCCCCTCTTGTGTCACACACCAACCCTGTCTGCTGTCTTGTCTGTCTGCAAATGCTTCCTTACCTTCCCAACTTTCTTCCCCCACACATACCCATGTCCCTTCCTCAAATTCCAGTCACACCTAAAAAACAAATGGGCACCTGTCCTAGAAAAAATATCACCACATACATAGCTCTCCATTTTGAACATGTGTCCACTGGAAACATTTAATTTGGTCCAATTGCCTTGACAATGCAGTTAGGTTGTTGTCGCTCCTCTCTGGGGAGTGACAGTCCAAATTTAGCTAAAAATTCTATCACAGTGCACAGTTGCTGCTGTACAAGTAATGGATAGCTGTGGTTCTTTCCTACACCCATCCTGCACATCCCTACCTGCCTTTCACTATGTTTTCCCCCAACTTGCATGCCTTTTCACCACTTTCCTATCTCCCCATTTTTCTTTTCTTTAACGATTTCTTTGCACAACGTGGCATGGCATGGAGCATCGCATTGTTTAGCTATGCTAAATAGCGCTACATTGATATATGCTTTTGTAAAAATATTAACCACATTATAAATGTACACCTGTGCCCTTTTTAAAACTCTGGACCATTGCACCTGCATGACAGTGGCTCAACCTGCCAAGCCAAACAGCTGCTACTTAACACAGCTGTGTAAATGAAAACATAAGTAATGTTCAAGTTTTCATCATTAACCATGTTTAAGCAATGCTGTGCATAACACTGTAATGGGCAAACCAGGTGAAAGAAATATAGAAAAATATTACTCTAATTAATACTCTACTAGGAGAAATGCATCACTCTAAATCCATACACAGAACAATGATCAAGTAAACATGCAAGTATATGTACAACATGTAACAATACACCTGCTAAAACATTAATGTAAAAAAAGATTTTAACTAGGAATCTAATATAGAAGTACAGCATAGTTAAGCCATACAATCTGAACAAAGGCCCCAAAATAGGGACAATCTTCCAATATTGCTCTTATAAACCTAGAAGGATAATAGAATAACAGGTATTGATTTAGCATAAATGTTCTGAAGTACACGGAAGTCTGAAACTCAAATGTCTGTCATTATTTTCTGGCTTCAGTCTTTAATGTTTAACACTAATTTGCCAGAAAACTACAATGTAACGAAAAGCAGGCATAAAACGTGAGGGCAAAATCTGGACATTCCGTAAAATTCTTTACAGATGAGTGGCATGCATGTAAGTGCAGTGTGTAACAGCAGATAACTGTGGAATGATATCTACAGCATGTAAAAATGCACTGGCAATTTCTGTGAGACTGTAGCTCACTCTGTTAAATGCATTGAAAATAATACCTTTTGGTACACATGGTCCTGGGTTCAAATACAGCTGCCTCTAGCAATGAAAAAACATGTATGTGGACGTGGACATCGACATTATAAATTGTCGTGTGTATGTCTGTCTTATCACCTATTTATCCACCCATATCAGTACAGATGAACTGTCTGTATCTAATAGAACACAAAGGCCTACCGTTAGACCCACTCATAACTACTCCTAGTACAACACTAGAAAATGCAGAGAATGTCAGGTCATGCATTAGTCTGAATTCTAACAGGATTTTGAAATGTGTAGTGAAATTATGGCCCAATAATATGACACTGCAGTCCACATTACTTGGCACTTGTACAACTGTGCAACATAATGGTTACTCCACCCCTTTACCTTTTTCTAGGACACAACAATCATTTTGCCTTTAATTGTGGCACTGCTACTGTTGGCTAACATACTTACCTTAAACATGTCTTAATTTGCAGTGGAATGGATGTCCTCAATCTGGCTCTGCCTCTTCAACAAGACTGCCACAGCTCCCACAGTTACTCTTACAGGTTGTTGTCCTCCAAAATGCTCACACTCTCTGCCTATACCTATTGCCTACAGCATCAGCTCCAGCTTCAGATTCAGCCAGCACCACACACATCAGTATGTAAAATGCAGCTGCTACAGATGTGATCTCTGCAATGATGTATCTTTATCCCAGTAATTCCAGCACAACATATGAGAAAGGAGTTCTAATTTAGATGGAGGCTTTATGTCTTGTTCAGTTGTTACATGTCATTGGTGGATTACAGTGCAAATCAGCTGTGTTGGCTGCAATTAGCAGTTCAGAAGCACAGATTGGTTAAGATGCAATCACCAGGTAATGACAACCATGTTAAAAAAGAAAGCAGCTAGCTAGGGGCACCAATCTGTATGAGAGTTTCTTCACACAGTAAATGCATTGTCACAACCTTTATATATCTGCACGTATCAAGAGAGGAGTATTGTACTTCATCAGGTATGTAACCCTTTTGTTTACATGATGCATATGTGTGAATATACTTAGGGGGAATGGGGATTACAGCATAACCCTTTCTTAGAACTGCAACAATTACATGTCACTGCTATCCTGATTTCTTACACCTATAGAGGAAGTACAGTACAACAAGGGTCGAATGTTGTTAGTATGGCACACTGGTCTCCTGGGAATGTCCATTTATACTGGTTGAAATAGCACACTGCTATTTGTTTGGCACTGTTGTTTTGGCATATTATCAGGGGATAACCCCTAGGGGCCATGCTATAATGGACTCCTGAGTGGGTGTGTGATCATACAGCAGTATCTGTCATGGCACAAACAGGAATAGCTGACTATTGCTAGTATCCTAGTTGCAGCCACACTCTTAGTATGTTTGCACACTGTGGAATATTAGATATGTGATCAAGCAGTGGATACTGCCAGCCATTCTGTAATTGCTGTATCTCTACATAGTTTACTCTCACATATGTGATCCTGACATATGTTCACATTTTGTTGTCTTTCAGGGGAAAATGTATGGAAGACGCCAGGTCCCTTTTACAGATGCCGAGAATAATGTAATCCTAGAAGGCCTCTGTCAATACCATGAACTCCTACTGTCCAAGGTAAAGCAAAATAGGGAACAGTGGGCAGCATTATGGGCTGACCTGGTACATGATGTTAATTCTGTCAGTCACAAGAGCAGGACATATAAACAGCTTCAACACTGTGTGACTGACATGATAAATGTGGCATGCAAAAAGGCAGCAGATGTGGCCAGGGATTGTGGTGTCACTGGTGGAGGCCTGAAGTGGAACAACCACTCTCAGCCACTGAGGAATTCCTTGAGAACCTAGGAATGCATGACATCTCCCAGGCATCCATCACACCATATATTGTGGATGTGGGTGCCATAGTTTGCACACCAGAGGAGCATCCAGCGGTAGACTCAGTGTGATCAGCACTGGAATACTGTGACATTCAGTGTGACAGGTTGTGCATAGTTTTACATGGGTGTCAGGTGTTTTTTTTGGGGGGGGGGCAGATTAACTGCAGTTTGAATCTTATGCTCAGATTTTGACCAATATAACGATTAACATAGTAGCTACTGTAAATGTGAGATATATATATATAGACTTATTACCCGGTTATAGTGCACATGCAGTGGTGTTTACATTACCTCTCCTTCAACTTTTCACAGGTCCATCAGGAATCGGACAAGGCCATGGTCCTGTTCCTGGTAAGCACAACACTGTTTTGTTACAGATGTGGATTTATTGCAATGTATTGCCTACATGTCATCCCAGGCCTGCTGGCTGGATTGATGTACTGGCAACATGATTGCCAACTTCACAGATATTTTCTGACTGTACATACTTTAGAGTCATACCTATGCCTTGTAGATGTGACTACACTGATAGATGTGACAGTATTGTCAGGGCATTATAAATTGCAATATGTGCCGACTATGCACAGTGCTGACAAATATCAACACTGCACCTCATTCTTGCTGATGAAAATGTTGTTTAATGAGCTTTTATTTACAAGTAACTACAGAAGTTTGTTGGAAAATAATGTCCTCATGTCCTTCTAGATAGGTTGGAGGTTAAACAGGTCTGTAATAGTGACAACAGTGTATACAGCTTAACATATATTGCAACACAGTACTGCAGAGCATAATAGTGCAGCTATTAATGTACTGTTTTTTCCTTTTTTATCACAGGTGACCAGGGGGGTTGGTCTCTGTCCCCTTCAAAACCTGATGCCAATGTCTCTTCCAACTCTGGTGATAATGATGGACAAAGTGGGGCACAGTTGGGGGGTGCAGGGGCTGAATCTGTCCTAGAGGTTTACATCCCTCTTTCGCCATCATTATCACCATACACAGTCAGTATGCCTACACATAGCCAGACCCAGGAGGCCACAGATATTGGACAGCCAGAGGGTGGGGACATTAACAGGAAAGTGTGACAACTATGGCTGCAGTGAGTGTTGATACTGGCCAAAGCAAAGAGCTGGTGAGGTTCCACACAGGTGGGTTCATAGAGGTGCTTGTAGGAGGTCTGCTGTCCTTCCACTACCTGTTGCAGGTGCCTCATCATGGGTCACTCAGTGTATGTTTTTGGCCATCATGGAGGAACAGGCATGTTATGAAAGGAATGCTCAGGATTATGGTTGTAACACAGTCTGACATCCATGACTGCCTCCACAATGTTGCTGATACCCTGGATCAGTTGACCGATGCAGTGGAAAGATGGTGGTCTCAGACATATGGCACACTATCTGCCCTGGGACTCACATTGTCTGTGTTGAAATGTCTGGTTGGAGTTGAGCATCAGACCCATGAACTTAGGTCAACAACTACATCAGCTGAGAGTCCACATGGCCATGCACAATCATGATCCCATAGTGGCAGTACATCCAGCGCTCCAGAAGGGAGAGTGCTGCCCACACCAAGATGTGGCACGCCATGGGGTCATTGTCCAGGATATTTATGTGGAGGACATGGTCCTAGCAGACAGCAGTCACCATCAGGTACTAGCACCACTTCTGACCTTGTGCATAGAGGTGTCAGTGCAACTCCTGGCATTGTCAGTTCCTGTGTTCAGGGGTGGAGACAGTGAACTCTCATCCCTGCCATGCCCAGTTCAAAGCTGTCCAACATACACACATGTAGACCTAGCACTGTGCTTGACTGTGTTCTTGCACACACTCACACATCTCTTTCACAATCAGGTAACCTACATACACACATGTTACATTTCCATGGCCCATCTTGCCTGCTTCCCTTCCTGACTCACACACATGCTTTCAACCTATTGGGTCAGCATAGGCCTCCTGCATCCCCACACAACACCCTGTGCAAGTGATGATACCTGTGCTACATCCCTGCCATCCTCATCAATGATGCAGGGAAATGGAGCTAAGTGTCTGACACACAGGGTGACTACAGAAATTACTATGTATTTTTGTAATCCCTTGTTGCCTTTGACATGCCACTTGTACTGCTCACTGACAGATACCATATGTTGACATATGTAATGAGTAAACCACATAATGTTGTGTACCTTATGTTGTACGACATCATAATGGCTGTATACTAACACAATGAAAGGTGTCTCATAGACCTGTTTATGTTTCAATTTCAGGATTCTGTGTGACACAGCTATGGATACACAGTGACAATAAACCCAGAAACGTCACAGCACAGAATGGAATGTCAGCACAGAAGAAATATGCCTTCAGAAAGGTACAGCAGTATAGGTGCAGGGCTCCATAGTTTCATATGTGTATAACAGGCTTAGAAGGACAATGTCTTTATTTAGCCTACTCATGCATCCCTAATCTCTGACAAGGTCTGATACCCTTGATAAGTATCAACATGGTTCAAGAGCTAACACATCTACAAGCTGTAGTGATGAAGTTGAACCATCTACAGTTTTAATATGTCCATTACACATATTTGTCCTACACTAGTTATGATTGTCTTATTCCACATCCCATCATGTAACTTGCACATGATGTGCATTACAGCAGAAGTGTGATGCACATGTATGCAGAGCCTGTTACATATAGGGTGTAGTTTGTGGGTTACATACCTGTCTGTCCAGCATGTAGTATTTATACCACAGTGAAGGTGTAGGTGTGTAGAACAGCTAATATGTATGTTAGTCCTGTCTTGGATATGTAGATGGTACACAGTGGAATCTCAAACGTCCCTGTAAGGCAGCCATACGCCTCCCCTCCAAAGCCAATAGGAGACAGATTACACATTCATGACCTTGACACGGTCTGCATAGGACATGTTATCTACACTATGTATTGGTTTATCATGGATCCTCTGTGGGTCTTACAGTTGTCAGATATGCCTGTGTATTGACATAGCAAAGGTGCCATTGCACTCCATGATAGGCATGATGATTGCGAAATACAGTATAACAATGACAGTCTGGGACTTACATGCCCCTTTCTCTTATTATTTGTACAAAACTGAATTAATCCCCACATTTTAATGACCAGTGTCAGCCAAAAGCTAGATCACTCTCTGTGTCCATAAGTCCCTGAGTAATGGCTCAACTGTGTGCAGTGTGCAGACAATACTATATTTTTCAGGGGTGGATAACTTCCAAACGGATAGTATTGTACATTCCTTGGCATTTACTATTTGTCAGTGGCTCTGACAACAACTGAATGTGTGTCTCAGCCCATCCTAGATAACTGTTGGTTCTGTGTGGGATTCATTGTCATTTGCAAGCATCTACAAATGTAGTCAGTCAGAGGTCACTGACAGTGGCTGTGATGGCAGAGAAGGGAATGGACTAGCAAGGGTACTCCATGATTGATTTCTGAGGGAAGTCCACTGGTGACTGGCCTCACTGTAGTGGTGGACTAACTAATGCTATCTTCCTGGATAATGACTATCCAGCACTTACTTATCTATCAGCTGACATACTACTTTGTAAATAACGTATGCATTTTTTCATCAATGCCTGATGACCTAATATTGTCAAATATCTTGTCAGGCCATGGCAGGTGGAGTGAGTCATATTCCCCTCATCCATTGCATTATTTAACAGTCAATGAGGTCCAGAGTTAGGGTAGGCATGATCTGACATTGATCAAAACAAACAGTGTCTGTAGGTGTATGACATTGTTACTGATCATCTCCATGATAACTCATGTCATGGCTTTAAATATCAGATGACTGAGAGATCTGAGGACAGTGTGTGGCACTTTATGCTATTTGTCCTCTGTGCAACTAACTATTGCAGGCACTTACATCATGGTCTCCAAGAAAATAGTTATCCAAAGCATCTGTGTCAGTACAGAGCACAGATAAACAATGGAAGGAAAGGTAATACATACACCCTGTGAAGGTAAGGCAGGAGGTTTTAAGCAGGTATACTGTAGCTGGACACTACTCAAACAGTGTGTACTGAAAGGACACAATTACCTTGTGAAGAATGTGAAAAGCAGAGGAATCCCCTGAATTTCTGGTGGATGGCTACTACTAATGCAGCTCTCACCCAGTCACTCTCTCCTGGAATACCATGCTCCAATACTTTTTCTCTCTCAGTAGAAACAAAACATTACTATGAAGTTCATGATGAGAAGCAGGAAATGGCCTGTTAGCCCATCCAGGTAGTTGTTCCACATTATGCAAGGCTCTGTAGGCTTCACATACCCTTTTCCACATAGATGCCTTGATTAGCTACCTGAGCAATCAGTTGACATTTGCATGTATTATGCCTTCTGCTCCAGGGTTAGTGGTATTTTACTAGGGTCCTGACCAGAAGGTGATTAGAAGAACAGCTGCAGCATCACAATATAATGTTCACTGTCCAGTGACATAGATGTCTAAGATTGCTCAAACAAGCACCACAGTGATGGTGATCCATGTTATGTGACACTATCACTGAAATTCATGCATCTTGCCCTTCAATGGCTTAATGATGGATATCTGAATGACATAGCTCTGAGACCTATTGCAGAGTAGTGGCCACCTTTGGCCAAAGTGGGTCAACTTGCCACATGTCCTAAGTATGTATCCAGAACACGTCTGTGTTCCCACATCATGTCATACAACATACAATTTGCTGTCTGGTTGCTTGACAGACATTGTAGACTTGCAATGTTAAAGTCATGCCTGCAAAGATGAACAAGTCCTCTGTGAATGCACAGACATTCACATCTTCACTGCAAGGAGTGCCTACAGCCTCTGTGTTTCCGCAAAGCATTGTAATCACCCAACCATGTTATGGCACAATATCAGGTGCTGCGTTACCTTAGGGGACCTACATAAAGGTGACAACATGTTACATTTCAACATCTGTCATGACACTGCCTCATGATGGCCTGCTGTGACGTACAAACAAGCATGAATATACTGCTAATGACATTATTAATGACTGATTTTGAAATGTGGAAAGTGTCCCCACCCCTGTACTCCCATGCCACACAAACACTACGTGTGAGACATGTGACTGTTTTACAAACCTTGATTCCATGGTGTCTCACACACCAGTAGGTACATATGGCAATGAACATTTTGCTAAATGCACACCTCACCGTCTGCTCCATCCACACACACAGCACACACACCTGCAGGTATGGAGCTGCTTACTAGACATATTCTCAAACAGGCACCTCAGAAAACTGTATGCAAGCTCACTGCACATAATCATACCTCTGGAGACCACAGTACACATAATAGTGCATGCACCACTGTCTCAATAGTCAAACACCTGAGGCAAACTACAAAATCAAACCTATTATTCATAGGTGACTGCATCGTGAGACCATTAATGTCCATGTCACAGGCTACATATGGGAAAGGTCACGATTAGCTGTCTGTGAGTTGACACAATACACCATACCACACACTGACGCAAGTCCATGAATATCAGGTAACATACTGATGACATCATAGTTCCTGTAGGTGTGTACAACTTGGGACATACATCATCAGACTGTATGCAGGCACATGACTGAGCTTAGACACACTGTGTCTCTCTCGGGTATGCCAATATTCTCCCAGCTGCATTTGACCCTCACCTAGAATGATGGCTCAATACACACAGAAAATGATGGACATCAATAATTTCTTAGCATGTGGTATCATTGTAAGGGATCCACTACATGTCCCTCTGGGATGACTTATTCAACACACCTCAATGCTCTGCCAAAGATAGTCTTCCTCTGTCACCCATGAGCTGTTGAGTACTGGCCAAGGCTGCTGACACCCCCACAGTGCATCTTATAGGCACTGCCTGGAGGGATAACTGTCCAATGAGAGTGCCATTCTCATGCAACATCATGGTTATGCTGCAACACTCTAGGAATGACAACACTCAACACGCTAGGAATGACAACACTAAACCCCACTCTATGGAAGGTTTCCCACCTTGGAATATGTAGACATTTGTGCAGTTACAGACACCTGGGTCAAGGCTGTGGACAGCAACACAGCCATACCAAACAATGCATCCTTCCATATGTGTGCAGACCTCAAATTGACAGTGTACAAGGTAATGCAGGTGGTGTATACATATTCAGTAAGGATAGATACACATACAGATTGGTGAACAGTGTGATTTCCAGGAGACACTGCAGGGGCTATTCATGTCTGGAAGGGCACCTAATCAAGCCATTGCCAGCTACAGGGGCAGCTCTATGAATCCAGACACCCATTGTGCTTATTTGAATGTACTTGTGTCTATCAAGCTACATCAGTACACCATGGTTTGTGGTTGCATTAAGTAGCCACCAACTGCATTGGTTAGTCATGTGTAAGCTCACATCCTTCACTACAATGCCCCGGGCAAGTGGCATGACATCCCCACAAGGGGAGCCAATGTACTGCATCAGGTGTTGATCAATATGAATGACCACTGAAGTTCCTCCACTGTGAGCTCTTCCCTGGTGACATCTGACCACAGATCAGTCTCATTAAAATTAAGTTTCACACCTATACCCCCCTGTAGAAAATACAGTAATAAACATCAATAAAGCAATTTATTACCACCTATAGGATGGCTTATATAACTTGACTGCACCTCCCTCCTCAGATGGGACAAGCAAATATGCAGAGCTCTACATCAATGCTTTATGCAAGCACCAGTACAACTGTATAGACTTAGCTGTACCTGACAGGGGAAACAAACTCCTCCAGGTGCAGCAAACCTTCCTGGTGGGCAACTGCCATCATAAGACTAGACAATAACAGGTCATCATTGCTGTATGACAGTTGGAGTGAGGGTGCCCCTTAAAATGGAGGCACACCCTCCTCAGCTGAAACAAGCACATAATTTGTTGTAATGTCGTGCAGACACAGAATGTGACAAAATTAGCTTTCCCCCAGAAGACAACCACAGCGCACAGTGTAGCTACATCTGTAACTTTAAAGGAAAGGCCAAGATTGTTGGTGAACTTGTACTTGATAACACATATAAGTCTGTACTCAAAGCTAACCTGTTGCTCCACAGGTTCTGAGTCAATTTCACTCCCCTGTCCCCACCACATGTGCCATATGACATCCCTACAACCTGTCCTATACCATCTATATCTACAGAGCAGGTTGTAACTGGCGTCTCTATGGAGGAAACACAGCATCTATTTGGACATGCTAACATCCCAGGCTGCATCCTACATGGGATCCAACAAGGATTACTAACACCACTGAGAACTCTTTGCACTTGTACTGTAACCACTGGCTGTAACCCAGCTGACAGGATGTCAGCAAGTGTTATCACCTTGCACAGAGGTGGTGCATCCACTGACCACCATAACTATGGACCCATTTGCCTGATTAGCCATATCTGTCAGCCCATGGGGCAGATCATTATGGAGATGATCAGCAAAGATGTATGTAATATACAAACACTTGACCATACACAGTTTGGATGCCTGAAAGGAAGATCATGGTTGTTAATCCTGGTGGATATGTCTGAGGCAGTCACCAAGGATGTGGATGAGGGGACATAAAAGCCCCTGGAGTTGGCCAAGCCATGTGACTTTATCCCCACTGAGGCATCATTGAAAAAAATCCTTCAATTAGGTATCAACTGTAATAACATTATAGGAGTCACTAAGTTGCTCACTGATGGAGCACATACTCAAAATAGGGGAATCGGCCTCCAGGGGCTGAGCTGTAAGCAGCATTGTTCAACAGAGCTCAGTCCTGGGTCCTCTACTGCTTGGAATCCATTTAACCACAGTACAAGCAATAACTGAATATCTGTGGCTGACAATGTTGGCTGATGCCTACAAACTGTGAACAGTCATAGAATCTGTGAGTTATGTCAGCATCCTGCAAGAGGGTATTGCTGAACAAATACCTGTTGATATACTAATGGCCATAAACTCAGCAGCAGCTGCCAATTCCCTTCAGCTTGTGGTGTATCTCTTTTGACCAAAGTCCCTGCAAATGGGTTCTCTCTCAGTCCCCCACTTGCTGACTCCTTGGCCATTGGCTGCGTCTGCACTGAAGAAACCAGCCACAAGGACTCAAGGGCTTTAAAAAGAAAATAAGTTACTTGATCACGGTCCCTGCGAATGGGTTCTCTCAGTCCCCCACTTGCTGAATCCTTGGCCATTGGCCACATCTGCAATGAAGAAACCAGCCACAAGGACTTAAGGGCTTTAAAAAGAAAATAAGTTACTTGACCATGGTCCATGTGAACAGGTTCTCTCTCACTCCCCCACTTGCTGAATCCTTGGCCATTGGCCGCATCTACAGTGAAGAAACCAGCCATAAGGACTCAAGGGCTTTAAAAAGAAAATAAGTTACTTGACCACGGTCCCTGCGAACGGGTTCTCTCTCAGTCCCCATTTGCTGAATCCTTGGCCATTGGCTGCATCTGCAGTGAAGAAACCAGCCACAAGGACTCAAGGACTTTAAAAAGAAAATAAGTTATTTGACCATGGTCCCTGCGAATGGGTTCTCTCTCAGTCCCCCACTTGCTGAATCCTCGGCCATTTGCCGCACCTTCATTGAAGAGACCAGCCACAAGGACTCAAGGGCTTTAAAAAGAAAATAAGTTACTTGACCACAGTCCCTGTGAATGAGTTCCCTCTCAGTCCCCCACTTGCTGAATCCTTTGCCATTGGCTGCATCTGCAGTGAAGAGACCATCCACAAGGACTCAAGGGCTTTAAAAAGAAAAAAAGTTACTCAACCACTTTCCCTGTGAGTGGGTTCTCTCTCAGGCCTTGGCCATTGGCCACATCTGCAGTGAAGAAACCAGCCACAAGGACTCAAGGGCTTTAAAAAGAAAATAAGTTACTGTAGGTGTCTAGCTATGTTTCCCTCTTAGCATGCTACTGTAGAAAGTACCTAGTCTAAAGCAGAAATAACTGGCTCAACCCACGGCTAGGGACAGCAGCTGCTCCCCCACCCCCATCAGCTGTAAATACATTCCTCAGTTAACTTTTTCTTTTTAGTTATCAGTAAATCAAGATAAAGCTCTAGGCGAAAAAAGTAACCCAGTAGATACACTGGAATTGCCCACTTGTAAAATAGGGGCAAAAAGGTACTTAAACTTCCACTTTTTATCTGTTTCAAATGAGGTATCTACCCAGAAAGGACACAGCTGAAATCAAGTCTATAGATTGTTTTCCCAGCTAGATTCTAATAACGTCTAACAATTTGGTTATTTAGACACTTACCCTGCAATCTTTAGCCTGGGGCACTTCTAGCCCAATCCGTTCGCTATGCACACTTAGCTCCCTTTCCTGCCCCCTATTCCCACCCACCCCCAGTACATCTACATTTATTCTTAGCCTTAACCCCACCCCTAATTACTACCAATTAGGCTTCAACAATTGTCACCCCCTCCCCTACATGCAACACAATCCTGCTACTACCTAATATAATAACAATCCTAATCTGCATAGTTTTAGCTCACATTACATCCTACCAAGGCTCCACAGTCACATGCCCCAACAACTTCCACTGTACTCTCTTAACACCCTCCCTCAAACATTTACACTATAACTAAACAACCTCTGCCACCAAAAACATCCTCCCAATACACACACTCCACTATCAAACACCTAACACCTATCAAACACCTAACACACTCAAAAATAAAATATCCCTAAGATACCATAAGCAATTTACTATGTATTTAAAACATATCCTAAACACCTTCTATAAACTAGCCCTCACTGGAAACATCCATCCAAACTCTGGTCCTCCCAAATCCAACCCAACCACAAACCCTAGTCCAAGCATCCCCCCCACAACTCAACTCTTAACCAACAAGAAAACAACAGACCTACTTATAATGTCCCTAAACATGAGAAGCATATGTAATAAAATCCAAGAACTACATGTCAGCGTAAGCATATATTCCCCAGATATTCTCTTCCTAACTGAAACCTGGCTCAAACCTCACATCAAAAGTGAGGAAATACTTCCACCAGAATACATCATTCACATAGACAGATTGTACAAAAAAGGAGGTGGTGTATCATTGATATTTAAACACCACCTTAATATTCAACTCCTGAACTCATCTGCCCCTCACCATAACAATGAAGAAATCCTTTATGCCAATCTCAAACTAAACCCAAACAAAACAATCAATATCATATGATGCTATTTCTCACCAGGGCAAAATATT
This sequence comes from Protopterus annectens, assembly GCF_019279795.1. Classification (NCBI taxonomy): domain Eukaryota; kingdom Metazoa; phylum Chordata; order Ceratodontiformes; family Protopteridae; genus Protopterus; species Protopterus annectens. Next base: position 1,343,670,690 of record NC_056744.1, read on the forward strand.
ACACCCCTAGAAAATCTCCTGAGCTGGGCTACTCAGTCTCTTCCTCAGGAAACCATCATTCTCGGCAACTTTAACATAAACTGGCTATCCTGTAATAGCAATCTCTCAACCATTCACCTTAATCTCCATGGGTTCACTCAACTCATCTAATCCCCTACTCGAATCAACAAAAACCCTAACAATCATACCTTACTTGACTGGATCCTAGTCAACAAAGCCCCTCACTCTTACCTAGCAGGCTGCTTACCTGATAGTCTTAGTGACCACTCCCTCACTTTCCTAATTCGGCTCACACACACAGTCTCAAGTCCATTATCCACAGGCAAATATGGAACAAGTCCAACTTCAACTCCAACTCCTTCATCTCCTTCCTGCAAAGAATTAACTGATCACCACTAAAATACCTCAACCTAGATGAGGCTGTCCACTTCTTCAACAGTACCTTCCTCTCCATCTTAAACACCCATGCTCCTGTAAGAAATGCCAAAGTCAGATCCAGGCATGCCCCATGGTTACAAAAGACCACCAGAACCCTAATGAAATTCAGAGATAAGGCCTGGGAGCACCGACGATTAACAAAAAATAACTCAGATAGGCTATCATTCCTTGAATTGTACAATAAAGCCAAAAAGCATATAAAATTAGACAAATCCCTCTACTATAAATCCACCCTAAACTCTACCAACTACAACCCTAAGCAATTCTGGTCCACTATTAACACTATCCTCCACCCAGGGAAGGTTGCTATCCCCCAGCCATCCATTCCCCCCATCCTCCAGCAGTATTGTTGAATCCTTCAACAAACACTTCACTGAAACTATAACATCTCTAAACATACAACACTTCCCTACAACAGCCCCCCATCTCCTAAACCTAAACACCCCACTCCTCTTTTCTTCTTCACCTCAGTACCTACCTCCAGCATAAAAAGACTATTGTCAAAACTTAAACTCACCAAACTCACAGCTGACAACCTCCCCTCTGAATACTTGAAAATTGCAGCTGATACACTAGCCTACCCAATTATAATTCTAATCAAACTTTCCATAACAGAAGGCTATGTTCCCTCGATATGGAAATGATCCCACATCATTCCCCTCCACAAAGGCACCACCTCCACCGACCTGTCCAATTACTGCCCCATTGCTATCCTCTGCCCTCCCTCCAAGATACATGAAAAATGTTTCAACACCCAAGTCTCCAACTACCGCCTAGCTAGTAATCTCTTCTCCAAAACCCAACATGGTTTCAGGCCATATCACAGCACTACCTCTGCTCTGCTCTCCTTCACCAACACTATACTTCATCACAAAAACAATGGCCCCTTCTCTACTGCCATATTTCTAGATCTCTCAAAAGCCTTTGACATGGTATCTCATGAGCTACTACTTTCTATTCTCCCCAACCTCTCCTTCTCACAATCAGCCTGCAACTGGTTCCACAGCTATCTACATGGACACCAGCAATCAGTAATCTGGGATGATGACCTATCACCCCACCTCCTGGTTACTCTCAGAGTTCCCCAAGGGTCTATCCTTGGCCCTCTGCTATTCTCACTTTTCACTACCAACCTACATACTGCCACCACACAAGCATCTCTTAAACAGTATGCAGATGACTTTACTCTCATATGCTCTGCCCCCACTCTACCAGAACTACAACAAATCACATAGGAATCATTCTCTTCTGAAGAAAGCTGGCTATCCAATGCTCAGCTCCTACTCAACTCAAGTAAGGCAAAACGTATCCTGTTCCAACCTTCCAAAGCCACCCAAAACACCCCCTCTTCAACATTCTAGCCAAAGACAATACCATCATCTCTTCATCAGAACACACAAAATTACTCGGTGTGGAAATCATCAACAAACTTAGATTTGACACCCACATATCTCTCACAATAAAAAAAGTTCACAAGAAACTTGGTGCATTATGTTGAAGCCACCAATTCCTAACCAAGGCAGCTAGAATCTCCATAGCCAATTCCCAGCGAATCTCCACACTACTGTATGCATCCCCCATACTTACCAACCTTAGACAGACAGACCTACACAAACTGGATGCTTGTTACAACAAAATTGCTAAATTTGACACTGGAACCTCCTACCATAGCCATCATTGTATCTCCCTTAAAGAACTAAACTGGCTAGAACTCTCACAACTCCTTCACTTTAATCAACTCACCCTCGCTTATAAACTTATTAACCACCCCCTTAACATCCCTTCCCTTCAAACCTTTCTCCAACCCTATCACTCCACTATGCCCCTAAGATCAAGCAACAAAATTCAACTCACTGTTATCAAACCCAAAATCTCAGCAGAAAAACCATACTGTCGTGTACCATATCTAAACCTTGGAACAATCTTCCACCCTCTATAACTACTCTACCTTCCAGCAGCCTTTTTCAAGACTGCACTCAAATTCCACTTAACTTTGCACTGGCTTTGTCCTAGTTCTAATCCAGACTAGCACCCCCACACTTACCTTCTCCCCACCTAGACTCTTAACTCAACTATACTACCACCACTATAACCACAGTCAGAATTAGCTAGTTGTCTTTACATACTTTAAAATCTTGTCTGACAACTTTGTTACTAATATTATAAATGACAAGAAACTATTTTAACTTGCAACATTTACTGTATATACTGTTGATAATCAATATCTTTTTACTGTATTAAAGCCAACAGCCTGTAATGTTGTTTACTATTGCTGCAACTTTGTATCGCTATTTATCATCTACAGAATGTGGAGCTTTTCTCCCCAGGCATCTGCTGAAAAAGGACCTTCATCCAGTCAGAACTTCCCAGTAAACAAATGTAAATAAAATAAATAAATAAATAAATAACTCCATGCAAATATCTGTGTAGTATTATTTCCATCGGTAACACCTATGTTCCTGGTAAGTAGCACATCAGTAGCAATACCTGATGTACACACTCATGGGTGATAGAACTGGGCACACAGGCCTGGTCACACAGGTTTACACCTAATATACCTTAGATGACTATGTCTCCCCAGTGGTAAGAAGGAATCACATGTCATGCCTGAGGACACTGTAACCTGAAATTAACGGAGTGATAACCTCCATGTACTCTTCCCTCAGCCCCCAATATTGAAGTGCAATGGCCATTTTGTAATGTACCTTTCCAAGCACTACTGGCAGTTGAACACAACACATTGGTCCCTCACAAAGGGACTTCACGTCTTCAGTCTCTGTCCAATGGGGATCATCTAAAGTCACTGCCATTGTAGCCTGTGGCATACAAAATACTCAGAGGTGATCTCTGCCTTGCATACAAGACAATGTGTGACCCTGCCTGAGTGGAAATTCTGCATATCGGTAGCTGGCATGGTAACACAGATTACACATCATCAGGACATTAACCTGGTATATGATATTAGTAATACATGCTGGTGGGAGAGATCTGTCTAGCAGACTTTTACCAGACTCCTGCCTAACGACAAACAGAGCAACTCATTGGGCATCTGTATGATTAGCTGGGTGACTATCATTTCACCACAGGACTTCTGCATATGTACTTGATGGACAGGGTCAATATTTGCTGATAGTATAAGTAAGGGTAAAAACTTGGCTAGGACTGTAAGGGCTCTAGGGTCATTAGGCTACTAAAGTTCAAAAATCCTGTGATTCCATAAGCTTGTGTAAAATTCTCTAATAGTCACACACACACAAACCTGGCTATATTGAGGATAGCAACAGTTCCAATTAATGTTTGCAGTACACTGCACAGCACACACACGGTCCAAGTTTGCTGCAAGTAGATTAGAACACCTACCTATCTAATGGTACACACTACACACTACACATCACAGTATGTAACACATGAGCCACACCTCAAGTCTACTATCTCTTTATGAGATCTTGTGCTTGATGACACCAGCAGACCTTGTTGTGGTCAGGCATTTGGATGCCCACATCACCTGCTACAAGCAAAATACTGCAAAACCCTACCTCTTTATAAGTCACTGAGGTGGTCATATTTAAGTCAGATAGAGATACACACAAATACCACATGGCCTGAAGTGAGATTAGAACCCCTTGATATCTAGTCTTACACACTACAGTTCATAGTACTATCACATGCTCCACAGCTTATGGCTAACACTACAATGGCAGCTGGTAGTCTTAAGGTAGATGACATCAGCAGGCCTTGTAGAAGAGGGCATTTTGGAGACTGGCATCAATTTACAGGGACAAAAATGCAGAACCATTGCAGATTAGTAATCAGTGAGGGATTGACAGTCATTTTACAGGAGGATGCACATACACACACACCAAGTTGCCTGGAGGGCGATTGGACCTCTTACCTATCTAGTCTTAGACACTATAGACCACAGTACTTATCACATGCACCATGGCTTAAGTCTGACATTAGAATGGCAGCTGATAGCCTTAAGGTAGATGACATCAGCAGGCCTTGCAGAAGAGGGCAGTTTGGAGGCTAGCATCAATTTATAGGGACAAAAAGTGCAGAATGATTACTGTTTGGTAGTCAATGAGGGATCCACAATTGTTTTGTAGGGGAATTCTTGCACACATCAAGTGGCCTGGACTGAAAGAACCCCTACCTATCTAGTCTTACATACTATAGATTACAGTACTCATCGCATGCACCACAGCTTAAGTCTGACATTCTAATGGCAGCTGGTAGTCTTAATGTATATGACATCAACATGCCTTGTAGAAGACAGCAGTTTGGAGGCCGGCATCAACTTATAGGGACAAAAAAACTGCAGAACCATTGCAGTTAGGTAGTCGATGAGGGATTAAAAGTTGTTTTGTAGGGGAATGTGTATACACGCATGCACGCACCCACACACAGACACACACACACACACACACACACACACACACACACACACACACACACACACACACACACATACACCCAAGTGGTGTGGAGTGGAATTAGAACCTCAACCTATTTAATCTTACACATTGCAGATAACAGTCATTATAGCATGCACCATGGCTGTCTGTTTTACATATGTCTGCAGGCAAACTACTTGTGGATTACATAAACTAGGCTTGTGTTGAACATCATCTGTGGCCTGCAGAGTGATATTGCTTCATATAGTTATCTGCATCTACTAGCCTAGCAGTCAGATAACTGTTATTTCTCCTAGCTATGTGGCAACATTTACCAGTGTAGCCATATGTTGGCTTTTTACATTTGTATGGGTAAGCCTGTAAGCAGGAAAAAATGTGTCCTGTCCATGCATGTGTAGACATTATACATTACACAACCTGTTCACCTGTTGCTGTATGTGTTGTGACATCCAGTAGGCACAGTGGTCTGTAGGTAAGTAGATTGTGTACTCTTGAGCCCTTATTTGGATCCTTCCAGCCACATTATAGATTTGTCATAGTGAAGCTTTACTCACCATTATCAGGATATGTAGGACAATACAGACAGCCACACACATATTTATGTATGTAACAGGGGTGTATATATAAATGCAGCTCTGTGTGTTTGTGTGTGTGTGTGTGTGTGTGTGTGTGTGTGTGTGTGTGTGTGTGTGTGTGTGTGTGTGTGTGTGTGTGTGTTATGTAGATATATTGGGAGAGACTGAGCTGTATGTTTATATATATATATATATATATATATATATATATATATATATATATATAGATATATAGATATATGTAGATATGTAAGTGTATATATATATATATATATATATATATATATATATATATATATATATATATATATTGCATATACATAGAGATAGATATACTATCTATGGGAGAGAGAGAGATAGTGACAGACAGATATGTTTTTATACATGTATGTATATATAACCATATCTATTTATAGCAGGTCATACTGAGCAAGGGGGCAACTGAATTGCACTCTGTTGAATTGCACTTTGTTTAACTAAGTGTATGAGCATGCCTAGTGGGATTCTCACTATTTATAAACTGACTCCATCCTATACCTACTTGTACTCCAGTCCGGGATTTAAGTGTTATAGGCAGTGACATCTGTCCCTGTTTCTGCAGTACTGCACTTCACTCAAATTGTCCACGGCATTCTTCAGCTGTCTGATGTAATTAATATGTGACAGAGGTTAATAATGTTACACCACACACAGACTGACAGTCTGCAAAATAAACATAATAATACCTCACATTCAAAAGATGTGTATACTTCTAGACTGGAACCATCAACAACATCACATTTGCTAACTTTCCTAGTCCACTGAGCCACACAAGCTGCCTGGCAGAAGGGGGTCATTCATCACACACTCAACAGCATAAATATGTACATTGTAATGCCTGCGTTAAATGCGACATGCAATGTATGATTACTTTCTATGTTACTGCCCAGAGACTGACTGGACTGCTGATATACCACTGATGAGTTACTGTTAAAGCAGTTATATGGGAACACTGTTGTGTTGGGGGTGGGGGAACAATACACATGTTCTCCTGGGATACACAGTAGTCCGAATATCAATTCACCCCACTGTCTGTCATCTCCCTTGACTGCTGTATGATATATTCCATGCATAATGCCTAGTGAATATTAAAGGACGCATGATAGTGGACTGGGTATCTCTAGTCCCATGTGGATGTTACTTCTGTGCAAATACACCACTGTATTTGCTTGCATAAGTGTAGCAGATCTATACATACAATGGCATATCGTAATAATCCTTGCAAGTACTGTATAGTTTAGAGACTTACCTTGCAAATGCAGCAGTTGATAGAACTGTAGTTCAGGGCTGACTCTGACTGACACAAGGAGTATACAGACAATACATGGATAGGTACAGGTTGTGTGGGGTGCCTGGCATCAATTTTAATTACTGTATGTGAGTATAAGTAAGGTGTCAGTTCCTAGGTCCCTAGTATGTCAGTGAATGTACTATGCATTGTCTCTTAGCCAAAGCCAGTGCATACTGAGCACACCTATGTTTGCAAACAGGGACATCAGCAGGGGGTTCTTCCTCCAAGTCCTCCTGTGACTGTGGCTGTTGTGACCTAGGCACTGGTGGGGGGGCTGTGTATCCCTTCCTTTTTGCTGCAGCTGTTTCTGCAGGTTCAGATTGTGTAGCATACCACATACTGTGAATATATGTGCACATGTGGCTGTATAGTACTGCAGGGCTCCACTAGATATAGCTATGCACCTGAACTGTGACTTCAGAAGGCCAAACACGCACTCTGTGATGTTCCTAGTTTATATGTGTGCCTCATTATGGTGTTCTTCTGTGGATGTGTGTGCATTTCTGATGGGTGTCATCATCCATGGTTCTGGGGTGTAGCCAGCATCCCCCTGTAAATGGCCATGTGGGATGTCCCCCATAGCAAACATCTGCTACAGCTGTGATGTGCACTAGATATGGAAGTCTTGATAACTGCCAGAGCTGCCAGAACACACATTCAAGATAATCCCCTGGATATTGCACATGACCTGGGTGTTGATGGAGTAGTACCTCTTGCGGTTAATGTAGACTCTACCCTATTCACCAGATGGTGCCTTGATGTGTACATGAGTGCAATCTATGGCACCCAGTACTTCAGGGTAGTGTGCTACATGGTAGAAGTGTTGCATATTGTTGGCCCTCACCTCAGGGGACAGGGCAAAAGATATGTGCTCACTGGCATGTGGCAGCATAGCATCTAGGATCTGATGGAGTATCCTGGATGCAGATGCCTGTGAGACCCCCATTATGTCACTAGTTGGTCTTTGTAAAGTACATGTAGCTAGTATCCTAAGGGCTGCACATACCTTTGTTTTTACTGGGATGGGCTCCCCTCTGTTGGCTCTGGATCTGAGTTGAGGGTGGCAGAGCTTGGTGAGTTCTAGTAGTATGCCTCTGTCTACCCTGTAGTGCTCTACAATCTGTAGCTCACATAGCTCCTGGAAGGTTACCCTGAGCCTGAGTACTCTTCTCCTCTGCCTAGGCCTGTTGTCAACAGCACCAGCAGCATTGACTTCAGCATCTAGAACATATAGATGTAGCAGTATCCCCTAGCATTATTTCAGTTAAAATTGCCAAGTCTGTACTCCAATGGTCCAGAGTATTGGGCAAAATCCGAATGTAAGGTGTATGCATACTTTATACAGGCCTGCTGTAGGTCCAGAATGTGTTTGGCTAACTATGATGCATTCCACCTGCCTGCAATATAATTAACATCATTTAATGGCCTTATTTTAGTGCACATCATGCTGTGCCATGCAAACATGTGCACATGAGCTTAATAGAGCCTAGAAGTAGTAGGACACACCCTCCCGATGTCAGCCACATCCTGTGTAAACATCAACATGGTCTAAGAGCTTACACGAAGGGGATATGGAGACACGATTACTCCTTTTTGCTATTCAGTATATCCACCTCATTTGCATACATATATATGGTGACAGCCTGGAAACTACACACTTCATAGCCCTATGACCTTAGTAACACCAGCAATGCACTATTATACAGACCCAACATAAGGTTCTACACAACATTGCTGTCAAATATTATAAAATCCTTTTTTTCCTATTTTTTTTATTAAGCATGTTTACATACTGCAGAGTGCAGCATAAACTTGCCAAGATTATTTAAAACAAAAATTAACATAACTTATTCCTTTTCTCTTTCTGAGATACACAATAATTTTGCTCATATGTGTATGTAGTGTAACATTTTCAAGGCTTTTCTGTCCACATTTCTGAAGTTTTACATCCCCTTTTGTCTGTCTAGCCACCTGTATATGGAATTTTTCCACTTACACTACAGACACTGACACAGAGTCTGAACAGAAGCCTTTCTACTTGTCTGATTGCTCAGTCTGCCTCATTTGCACGAGATTCACCTACTTATGAGGCAATTTGCATGCCATGAAATTTTTCCTGTTTGCGCATGTGTGCCCACTGCTCAGCAGTGCTTAATGAATCTATAAATATCCGCACTTGTGTAAGCATCATGGTGCGATACCTACAAAAATAATGTGTAAGCATTATTGAATTCCCCCCATGTCTTTATTAGTTCAGCTTCTGTTTGGCCACAGTAACTACAAGAGATTATCTCTGCCTGCCTGTCTGTCAGTCTGTCTATCTCTATGGGCACATGACCTATTTTCAGGGGATACTTAAAGTGGCAGTAATTTAGCCAAGGGATCTTAATATCCTTTGCAATATAAACAAGACATGCTGGAGGGATAAATATTTTATTGTAGAGAATTCCACTCCTATTTAGCTGTCTTCCACATGTCATAAAGCAAAATTGTTCTCCTACACTATTAAAGAGAAATTTGGATGACTGGAATGGAAACCATAAATTTATCATTGGCTTAGCACCCAGGCCCTCATGGACCTCACAGTGACAGCAGCTGTATGTCTGATGTGTACCATATATGAATCATGTGCATTGTCTGGGAGGCACACAGACACATTATAAATAATGCCCTGGGCATTAAGGATGAACTGACAGTTTAAAGATTAGAAGCCCTTCCTGTTTATAAGTACATATGGCCATCTGTTATAAGAGGACTCAATGGCAACTTGGTTGCAATCATAGGTTCATAGGTACTTACTAGGGTATAAGAATCATAGACTTACATTCCCATCTTAGTTTTCAGACTTATTTTTTGCATATGAATAACCCAGATGCAGGCACAGCAAAGATATGCCAGGACATTTATTTATATATGTATGTATGTATTTATTTATTGCTTTTGTTCACCAGCATAGTCAGATTTGGCTATGTTAATCGCATTATAGATGGGTACTTTGTATCCAGTTACAAAATAGGTAGATTTTATACAACAGAGAAAAATGCAAAAGCTTAAAGTTATGATATGAGCATGAAATAACAGAAAGGCAGCTACAGTAGAGAAAATCTGCAATAAGTAAAATATATAGTCATTACATTTTATTATGTTAAAAATTGGCATACACAGTGACATTTAAAATGTCAGTTTACAATTTTTCTTTTATGGATATTAGAAATAAGACAGAAGAGATGTAGAACATGTGAGCAGAAAGCAGTGAGTGAGGAGGTGAGAAATATGTGAATAGGATGGATATTAGTTAGCTGATACAGAGGTAAAGACAGTTGTAGTGAAGTGGAGGTAGGTAGAATGTATGTTGGAGTTGGAACTCTGCTTGAAGGAAATTGCCACGAGGATGAGTAGAGACAGCACAAATAGCAGAAGACAGGAGGACATTTATATTGAGAAATTGCTTTGTTGAGGTATCTATGGATAATGTAGGTGTGTAAAGGTCAAGGTAGTCTAGCCTGGAGAGGTGCAAGAGTAGAACCAAGTATTTTAAAATCTTGTTTTAGCAAGTTTTTGAATATAAGTTGGTTTGTTGCTTGATGTTGGCAGGGATATAATTACAAATCCTGGAAATATAATTTAAGTAAAAGGACACTTGAGAAGAGTTGCTGGTTAGAGTTATGGTTAATAGGGACTTGCCCATGGAACATTGTGAGCTAAGGAGTTAAGTTTATTGCAGTTAAGGTTCCAATAAACTTTGGAGTGCAGGACAGTTTTGTGGTTTGCAGATTATTTTAATTACTTATTGCTCTAGCCATGAGGGACATATGTGTTAAACAGGGAATGAATTTTTGGTTTCCCATCTGTTTGCCCAAATTACATTAAAATAGAACAACAGAAGTGCTTTACTTTATGTGGAGTGGAAGATGGTTCTAAAAATAAGGTATTCCACATGATATATACCTATCCTTCTAACATGTTCTATTTATGTTGCAAAAGGGATTGAGAACCCTTGAGTGGGTATTCATTCTACCACTGGGCTTGCAAATAGGTAATCGTTCTGCCAGGATACACGAGGTATAGGTGTCCACTTAGTAACCTGTAGGATGGTGAGAAGAGTGACAAGGCTTTCAGATGGTTTACATATTTTTTTTTGTTTGTTTAGTAACAAAGTGTTTAAATCAGTTCTGACAAGTGTTTGGACTGGTACATATCAAATATGCCATTATACTCAGTCATCAACCTGTTCAGAAATGAGGAGTGATTACAGCTCTGGACATGATTACCATACCTTTAGATATAACCTGTGCAATGATAAAGAACCTCCTTACAACAGTGGATACATAGTGATCAAAGGACAGTTCATAGCTGACATAGGTTACCAAATGCCTGACTATAGGATAAACATTGAGGAGTGTGCCGCTGGTGGCCTGAACAAGCCCTGTCTTGTCCTGTTATATTGGAGAGCTCACTGGTAGAATCCAAGACATCATGACAACACATGACAGCACTGTCAACCTGCATAAATATGCCTCCATGTCTCCCTGTGCCATACACAATGGAAGGCATACACTGTTGTGCAGGATGTCGTTTTTATAGATCAAAGGTATCTGGAAGAGCAGATATGTAGATGGGCTTTGGTCAGTCCCTCTCCCCAGCTATGCAGTGCTGTGTACTATATTCCATAAAAATGAGCATTGCTAACCTTGTGTTTCACTTACAGACCCACAGGTGGCTGGTACTAGGCCTATTCCCATATACAAGATACTCTACCAGGTTAGAGGGGTCAATCCCATGGCCCCTTTGTGACACCAAAACTGCATAACCTCTGCCAGTTACATATGTTATTGTTGGTCTATCCCCAATGGTGAATATATCTGACAGGATATTCCATCCCTTTTCCTTTTTTCATTGTAGCATATCATTAACCCTCTGGCACAATTGTTGTAAGGACATATTATGAACAACCACAGCATAATAATCCTGTATCAGTCTGTGCAAAATTTGGTCCTGCTATGCTTACCTGTGGCACCATTACTCAGAAAACATGGACAGAGAGCCTGCGGCTTTAGCACATGCTCTTGGCACACCATTCTAATCTATCTTATACCCTGCACGGGACTGTTACTTGTACTGTGCAGTCCACTAACTCTATATGAATCCCAGCTAGCACCTTTGTGGGCAGATTGTTTTTTTTTTTTTTTTTTTTTCATTCAGAAAATGTATTCAAACCTGTTTAAATGAAACAGTTACAGATGTCTGTTGGAGCAGTATGATGTGACTTTTCTGCTGTGGTTCCACACTGGCATAAAATATGTGCTACTTTGGTCTTTCATGATCTTTCAAAAATCATTAATTATTTCCTTTGTAAGTGTTTCGTAACATAAATGCATTTAACATTAAGATGCATGTATGAATTCCATACTGTTCTTTCTTAGAATATAGGGGTTTTGCTGATATATTGTAATAATATTTCTGTCTGCAATGTTTTTTATTCAGTATCGCTCTAACGAAAATGAGGTTTGCATGCTGATGACAGAGGGCAGAGTAAGGTATTTTGTTCCTTAGTACAAGAGCAATTGATAGCAAAACCTATGGTTTGAAAGAGAGTATTTAACATATAACACATGAATGCAATTATTTTTTTCTTTCAAAATACAAGGACATTTCATTACATCAATATTTTTTTTCAAAATCATTGTTGAGTGTATATAGCTAAATCACTTTAATTGTAAAATAGCACTACATTTTTCAAAATGCATTTCAATACTAACTTTTCACTTCTTTTTACTGCATGCATATCTTATTGGATTATTTGACAGTCTTCCTTTACTTCGAATGTTTGAGACAGTTTGTGTACTTTTAGGTTTGGTTGTGTTAGTTCTTTGACAGGCAAGTAAATGTCAGCCAGTTTTTCAAAATGTTCTAGCCTGAAATGAATACCCTGTTGTTCATATAGTATTGTTTCTAGAATAATCTTTTATGAACCTTCTTAAGTATTTCTCCTGACATTTTTCTGAATGTTTCCTGGCTAGAGGCATCACAAACAGAAAAACACAGTCCCCTTGGTACATAGTCAGTTTGAGCAAGTGTCTGATCTCATAATACTTCACAACAAACTATTTTGGCTTCTCTCCCTTGGAATCAGACAGCAATTTCACTGTATCCTGATCTTTTTTAGAAGATAGGAGTTTTGCTGATAGATCATAAATAATATTTCTGTCTAGACTGCGTTTCATTATCTCTTTAAGAGAAAGCAGGTTTTCAGATTGATGATAGAAAGCAGTTGTACATAGGTTCATAGACTAGTACTAGTCTAACTGCTCTTGCGAGCCATTTTAAGCCTAGCCAATTATCCCTTCTGAGACTCAAACGCTGCACTTTGTGTTTGTAAGGCAAACACCTTAACCATTAGGCCACCCTCCCAACCATATTCACTCTTTAATATGAGACACCAATAGCAGATATGCACTTTAAAGTCAGTAGTACTGTATTCCAATGAAACAAGATACACGTTTAAGCAATAGGAACTATTAATGGTCATAGTTTTTTTTTCTTTTTAAAGTTTGAACCACTGACCTGATCAACAGACTGTGGACAGCTTACACTAGAAGAATGACAGATAGACTATGGGCAGCTTAGATTGGAGGTCACATGCTGAAATCTCCATTCCCCTGAATATCTCTGGTAGTGAAGTATAGCTTTAACTCTGTAAAAAGCTGTAATACACTTTTCTGCTCCCCCCATTCATCCATACACAAAGAAAAATGATAGCAGCCAAAAGTATTTTACAGCTTTTATAACTGTTTTGTCTTCTCAACACTGTATGTAGTGACTGTTGTTTATGCTATAGTATAAAAACAGAGTTTGTCAATGATGTAAAATGATTTTTTGTTAAGCAACTTTCTTACGTCAGAAAGGTATTTAAAAACTGTCTCTTTTTTCAGATTTAGAATGGAATTGCAGGGGTCCACAAACTACAATATTGTGTGCAATTGGAGGTCAGATCTGTGCCTATTTGTGCATTCAAGTGTACTGGATAGTGTATAATAGTTATATATATGAGAAAGGTAATGGAACAGGATGTGGCCAAGGATACATTTGGACTGCAGTTTAGAGATTACCCTTCCTTTCAAGGACTGATATCAAAGTTCAGGCAAAGAGAAAACAATGGGGAATCTTAAGTGAAAGACCAGCATTTGTAAAGTTTTTACTAGAGTCTAGAGCAGAAGCTGCTGTTAATAAAAGGATAATTAGTAGGGCATACAAAATATCACATGATAATTATAAGAATCAAACAGATCAAGTTAGAATGGACTTGGAAGAGAGACTAGATAAGCAATTCACAAAGAAACAATGGGAGGATATATGTATGGCTTCCAAATATGCAACAAAGTCTTTAAGATTTAGGATTGTTGCTTGGAAGTGTTTGCATAGGTATTTTTATACCTCAAGCAGACTGCAAAGAATTTTTCCTCAGGTAGATTGCAAATGTTGCAGAGGTATGATGGGGAAGAAAGAGATTGGAAACTTAATTTTTGGAGAGTAATGAGATGACAGACTTTAACAATTCACTGCAGTATTCTATCAAAAATACTGGGTGAGCAAATTGGTGTAACTAAGGAAATGTTTTTTTTTAGCTGTGATGCAGAATCGGAATTGCCTAGACATGATAAGGCCTTCCTGAGTCTAATTCTCATTGCTGTCAAAAATGCAATTACTACAAAATGGAAATCAAAGTCTAAACCAATTGTACTAGAAGTAGTGAATATAGTAATAGAGATAAAGAAACTGAAAGTAGGATCTTTATAAAAGGGAAGGGGCAAATCACATAGAAAAAATGGAAATCGTGGTATAAGGGAAAGCAGGAATTGATTGAGCTATGTAATTCTCAAATGACAATGACTGTATAGAAGATTATGTGTGATGCATAATGTTTGCAACTGAAAATATGTCAATATATTTTGTTTTCATTTATATAAATGTGTGATTGTCTATGTCATAACTGACAATTCAATAAAGATGCCTTTGTTTAAAAAATAATTATTATATATTTGTCTGCAGCGTGATACAAGATAGAAAGTGAAATGGAAGTTACTTAGAAGGTTAAGACTAGAAGAGTAGAATTAGAAAGTATCCCTGAATTATTTACATTTAGAGACTTTATGGAAATGACTATGAAGATAATATTTTATAGGTGCATAGTTAAGAGGTAGCCTAGCTGACCTTGTGGGTCATTTTAAGCCCTGCCAATTTCCTTTTTTGTGCTCAAAATAACCTATCCCATTTGGCTATAGATTGGTCTTACCCACCCCATGGTTGATAATTATCTATTACCTCTAATGGGAATAACTGGGATCATACCATAGATAATTTGAGGGGACCCTTGTATGGCATAAAGTATTTAGGAGTGACATCTGTCCATTAGCAGTACAAATGGCAGTTTTGGGTTAAATTTTCTGTTTCCCATTCATAGATCTAATTTGCACTTGAAAATGGATAGGGATGCATTTTGTTTTATGTGGATGGGGAGTCTGTTCCCCAGCAGTAATATCCTCTGTGAAATATAACTGTCACTCCAAACTGTTCTGTTGATGTCGCAGAAGAGGTTTAGATCCCTACACCAAGTATTTCTGATGCCATTTGACTTGCTGATGTGCAGTAAATCCATCAGTAATGGGTTGGAGGATGCCTTATATGCCAGACACAGGTCACCTCTTAGCAGTCTGTAGGATACAGAGTATGGTGGCTGGGCCTTGAGTCAGTCCATGTAGAATATGTTGTTTAGCCCTTTTATCCCTTTAGGTGTCCCAGTTGTTTAATGTGTCTAGGCAGGTACATGCCAAAGGGGGCATTATATTCAATGACTAGCCTAATGAGAGCTGAGTAAAGGGGATGACATCTCCAGATCTAGACCCAGTCCCTTTCTATATAAGCTGTGTAATATAGAAGGACTTTCTTACAACAACAGACACACATTGGTCAAAAGTTAGGTCACCGGTCATATAAGTTCATAAATCCTGAACAATAGAGTCAGCTCTTAAGGGTATATTGTCAATGTGGCAGTTCCTTGGAGCAGATGACTTCCCAAAGGATACAATGATGCATTTTAGTTTCAGATCATGATTTTTACACTTGTGATTTTTTGAGATAAACCTTCCTGCAGGATGGCTAAGTCATTTGCAGACTCAATGACTGCTCCTAGCTTGCAGTCCTTTGCAAACTTAGTCAGTCAGAGCTCTTTGGTATTGCTGTTTATTTCAGAAAATTAAATGCCAATCAGGTGAGGTCCCAGTTCAGAACCCTGGGGGACTCCACTGATGACTGGTGCTTTAGAAGTGGTAACATTTCTTTGTTTTGATTACCTGCATCCTATATGTGAGCCAGTTAGCAATCCAGTGTATTTAGATGTTCTACTATGCCTGTGTGTCAAAAGCTTTGGCAAGGCGATGTATGCAATGTGTACCATTTTACCTCCATGCATTGCTTTGTTGACTTTTTCAAAAAAATCCACCACGTTGAGTAAGCAGGACCTGCCCTTGATAAAACAAACTGAGATGGGTCCAGTGTTTGGCGGTTTCCCATGTCCTGACTGATTAATTCAATGATAAGTCTTTCCATGGCTTTACATATGAGGCTGGTCAGACATTGATGTTCTTCCCTTATGCAGGGGAATGACTGTAGCTATTCGCTATTCACATGGTATAAAACTGGTATAGAGACAAAAAGTGAATAGTGTTGTTAGGGGTGTGGCTAAGTCATACTTCATACTATTTAAGATGCATGTGGTGATATTGTCAGGACCCATTGATGCAGTATTGGCAATTTTATGACTTGATTTTGCCTGATATTTGCAGGTCACCCAGTTTCATGTACATTTTGAGCGGCAGATGGGGAGGGGTAAAGTTTAAAGTTATTGGCCAGTTGATTAGCTATATCTTCAGCCTCACCATAGGTAACATTATTTGCAGTTAGCAGAGTACATTGCTGCATTGTCCTTTTGAGATTACAAACAAAACTAAAAATGCCCTGTGATTGTCTTTGGCTTGACTAGTTATTTTAGCCTCAGACTTTGCTTTGGTGGCTCTTATTAATCTCCTGAGAAATTCAGTGTCAAGGGATCTAACATTTTCAAAATTACTTTTCTTACTTTTGGTCAAAATTATTTTCCTTTAATCGTAAACGTTCTTGATACTAATGTTCTACCATGTGGGTTTGTTTCTGGGGTTTGTCCTGCATCTGTTCCTACAGGAAACAGCCGCATTGATGCAGCTGTTTACATGCTGGTATAATGTGGTGGTGTGTGTTTCTGCATATTCCGTGGTGTTAATTGGGTTTGGTAGGGATTTAAAGCATAGTTTGTCTTAAAGAAATTTCTGAAGGTACCTTGGATGGAAGGATATTTTGTTTCCATTTTATTTTGAAGGAGACTGCTTTATGGTCAGATCTAACAAGTGATAAAAATATGCAAGGGATGATGCAAGCTGCTCCCATATTAGTAGGGACAAGATCTAAGATGTTATTTGTCCTACTGAGTACTGTGACTTATTGCTCCAGGGCATTTGTACTGACAAGGTTTAGGAATCTCTGTACATTTGCACTAGTGGTGGTGTAGGTTTCCCAGTCTGTAGCTGAATAGTTTACATCACCTAGGGAAATGGTATTGTGTTTAATACTGAGTGATTCTAGTTCCTGTAGATAGGCATTGCTGTTTTCTTTTGTCATAAAGGGAGTTCTGGGGCTTGCTATTATATTGTACAGGGCCTTTCTGATGGTTATTTTGACATGAAGAAGCTCTAGTGCATCATCCTGCTTTAACAGCACAGCTGGAGTGCTCTCTATTATTTTAAACCATGTGTTAGTCACTACACAAATGTCAGTGTCTTTTATGATTTCTTGTTCAGGCTCCTAGCATTGGTCAGTAAAACCTCCATGTTTTCCTTTGCTTGTTTTGTTATGTTGGTAGGTTTATTTTGATTTTATTTTATTTTTGATCAATAAAGTCTTGGTCATAGCACTGCTTTTATGGTTCCTGGTTTCTTTTGCTGTACCATGAGTTATATTTTGAAGCAGTATTCATTTATGTACACTATGTGAGACATTTTTTCTGAGCTGTTTGGTTATATTTAGACTGCATGGACACATGCTTGTTTCTCCAGTTCTGAGGTTTATCAGGTTAGCACTGCCTAAAAAGGCACTATGGAGTGGGCAATGTCTTTGCTAATAATTTAAATGCTAGTGAAGATCGATGCAGGCCATCCCTGGCAAAGCAGTGTGGTCTGTCAGTCATATCCTCCCAGGCTGACAAATATTGGACCTCCTTTGAATGACACCAAAAACTAAGTCATTTATTTATTTATTTATTTATTTATTATTACATTTTAAAAACAAAATGTAAACAAAATATAACATTTAACAAAACATAACAATCAAATAACTATATACATGGCCCATAACAAAAGTTTATATTAAACAAAGCCATTAATACTTTTCTAATAAATGTAATAAATATTGATGTGTGACATGATGCTCTCATATACACAGTTTGCAATTCTTTGTTACATACAGTCTTGGCTAAACAAACAAATTCAGTAAAAGAGAGATTTTTACTTTTCCAATTCTTTGTAATAATTTTACTGGCTATAGCCAGTATGGACCAAAGGAGACCACTTGTGTTTTTGGTATAGAATCTGGGATTGGGGAATTAAATAAAATCAAGGAATTTGCAACAATACCATTGTCCAACCATAATGCTTTAGTAAAGTTTGTAAACTCTAACCAACTCTATAACCATATGAAGCCAATTTGCATTCAGAATTTCATCACATCTCCAACATTGTCCCCTAGATTCACTATGCCCTGCACGGCATGCAGGATCAGTGCAGGAACTCTAGCAGGCAATATGTCTGCCATGCGATCCAGGAACAGCCTGCAGGGGAGTGCACGAGAGCTTCTGCACTAATCCTGCACGGACTAAGCCCTTGTAAGCAAATCACTCCATTTGCAGGAGAAATCCATGCAAACGAGATGATTTTGTGATTCAGGAAGCTTGCGACCGTCCGTGCAGGACTAGTGCAATCTGCAGAAATGTACTCGGTTAGTAACCGAGTACATTTCTGCAAAATCCAAAACGGAGCTGTGACAGCACCAAATAAAGGCTGCATATCAGTGCGGAAGCATGCCAATGGCCAAGTATAAGCCCATTGGCATTGCCTACAAAACAAAAAATAAAAAAAAATCAACTTTTAATTTTTTTTAGCCAATCTCGGCTGTATAAGCATAGGGCAGTGGCGCACAAACGGGATCGGGGGGAAAATAACAAAATAAACCTAAATTAAGCATTCTAACTAAAATCAGTATTCTGCCCTGCAAGTCAATGACAGGCAGAAGACAATATGGCTGTGAGTAGTGGTTGCTAAGGGGGGATGCTCAGTGTGAGACATGTAACTATGCATCAGTAGGCAATCCTATGCAAATGAGGGGAATGATAGTGAATCCCAGTTTTCCCCAGCATGTGAGTCAGGTCCCAACAGTGTAAGAGCAGCAATAGCTTGGTGCAAGCCTAGGAGTTAGGTGACATCATGGGGAGGGGGGTGTCAGGCATATTGTAAGCAGATTGGAGCCCTGTGGCTCGTGTTTGCTCCTAGCTTAGCACAGCTAAGCTAGGGGGTGTGTCTAAACCTGCCTAGCACTCTTTACAAAGCCTAAGAGGGTGTGCAAGCCACGCACCGGGTTTTACAGGAAGAAAAAAGAAGTTAAACCAGGAAATAGCAGCAGTGTGCACATTTGAGCATGCTGTTTGCACAGCACACACATGGGCTTAAACAGGAAGGCAATGGGAAGGGAAAACAGCAGTAGGAAGGTAATCCATGAGAACTAGCTTAGCTGGCAGGTGAAATGTATCAGAATCAGCCAATTACACAGGCAGCAGACCAGCCCAGCCCAGAACATGACTATAAACTAAGCAAACACCTTCATCTCTGTTTTTTCCCACACTCTACACCACTGGTTTAAACAAGTGGGGAACTTTTAACACTCACAGCAGAAAATGATAGGGGCTGCAATAGCTATCATACAATTTGTGAAAGAGGCTGAGGGTGATGAGGATGTGAATGCTGTTGACCAACCACAGTGAGGAGATGGAGAGGATTGCTCAGATCCAGGATAATCTACCAGGGGGCTACATGAGCTGGAGATAGTGGAGTGCTATAGGGTGGACAGGGACCTCCTACAGCAAATTGTTGAGTTGTGCCGGCCATGCCTGACATGCAGAACTAACAGAGGGGAGCCCATCCCAGTAAATACCAAGGTATGTGTAGGCCTAAGAACACTAGCTACAGGTACCTTCCAAAAAACAACTGGGGATATGATGGGGATTTCACAGGCATCAGCATCCAGGGTACTCCACCAGTTCCTGGATGCCAAGTCAGCACATGTCAATGAGCACATATATTTCCTGAACACCCATGAGGCGTTGGCCAGCAATATGCAACTGTTCCTCCAAATAGCAGAATACCCTGAGGTAGTGGGTGCTATAGACTACACGCACATATGCATCAAACCACCACCTGGTGAGCGGAGTAGGGTCTGGCCCTGGAGGCTATCATGATTCCCACATCTGGCAGCTGACGCAGCTGTACCAGAGATTTGCCAAATGGGGACATCCCTCAAGGTCACCTAGTGGGGGATGATGGATATGCACTGGAGCTGATGACATCCATCAGAAATGCACACACACCTGAACAAGAACTCCATAATGAGGCACACGCACAGACCAGAATTATAGTAGAGTGTGTGTTTGGGATATGCAAGTCACAGTTCTGGTGCCTGGATACATCAAGTGGAACCTCGCAGTGCTCACCAGCTACATGTACCCAGATCATCCTTGTATGTGCCATGCTACACAATATGATCCTGCAGAAACAGCTGCAGCAGGAACAGCATGGGGCAAGGCCACACAGCCCCCCACCAACACTGCCAAGGCATGCAGGCACAGAATGACTCGGAGGAGGAACAACAAAATGCTTTATGACACATCTGTCCTGTGTTTTAAATCAGATATACCTGTTGCTCAGGCTGCAGCAGAGAGATTGACCTTCTGCCAGCTGTGATAGTGAAAAAAGATAAGTGTTTATTCTCATTTTTGTCTGCATTTTGATTTAATATCTCTGTAATCTGTACAACTGTACTTATTTTTCTTCTTGTGTGTTTTAGCTGTATATCACTCAGTGTTGACCTCAGTTGTAGTGAAATCCTTTGTTTGGAGGCCTTACCTGTTTTCTTAGTGGCAGTAAGTTTTCAGAACTGGTTTGATCCAACCAAAGTATTCCTGAATCTGTATTGTTTGGTTTCTGTCCTGTGTTTTAAATCAGATATACCTGTTGCTCAGGCTGCTGCAGAGAGATTGACCTACTGCCAGCTGTGATATTGAGAAAAGATAAGTGTTTATTCTCATTTTTTGTCTGCATTTTGATTTAATAGCTCTGTAATCTGTACAACTGTACTTATTCTTCTTCTTGTTTGTCACCACTCACCCTCCCTGTTCTTGTCTCTGTTCTTGTTTTGGTGTTAGTGTTGGTGGCTCTGGAATTGCCCGCCCCTCCTGTAAGTCTGTATTTGAGCACTCCTCCTGAGTCCATCTCATTTGCTCACTTAACCAAATACAGTTAGATCATATTCTGAGTCTAGTGTTCACTCTACATAACACAGAGAGAAGATTTGAGAAGGCCAACCCACTTAGATTCTTCCTTCCTCTCTCCTTGCACCTTACTAACAAAAAAAAAAAAAAATCATCTGCTTTTACTGTATTTGTTTTTCCTCCTACTTTATTTTGCTTTTGCCTCTTCTTAAAAGTACTCAATTTTATTAATTCTGCTGCACTTATTGCTGCTTGGTAGTAGTCTGATTAAATAGTAACTGTTATTCTAAGTCTTTTGGTTTAAGCACTTGGGCTTCATACCCGTTGTTTTACATTAAAAAGGTTTGTCGTTTGCACTGTTGTAGCAGAATAGGTAGCTTGCATCCTTCTAAACTGGGAATTGAAATGCTGATTGAAAGCTCAGTGTCTGCTATTCTAAAAGTGTATTAGTTCTGGTTTAAGCACTTGGGCTTCAGGCCAGGTATTCTATATTGAAAAGGTTTGTGGTCTGCACTCTTGTGGGAGAAGAGGCTGGATTCTGCCCTTCTGAGCTGGGAAATTCTGGTCACAGGCTTATTGTGTCTGCTTATTTAAACTGTTTCTTTCTGAAATTGGTGCACATTGTTGCTATAGCATAGGACCAGATTCAGGCCTGCTGAATCTAGCCTTGTTTGTATAACTTGACACTGATCCAGGCCATCATTTTTGGAGAAGGTTCCCTTGCACCCTAGTAGCAGGAGTGTGCAGTTAGAACTTGCCTGGGCTCTGATTGCATGGCACACTGGTTTTGACATTGATGCTTGCCTATAAGTTTTCCCTGAGGATCACTTCAGTGGCTCTGCTGGACAGAGGCACTGGGAACTAATCTAAGGGGGAGGCAAATGTCAACACATTCTGGCTAGGCTTATAAATGCCTTTGGGCAGATAGCCTAGTACCTACCTATGAACCTATGAACCTAAGCCTGCCCCAGTAGGCAGAAGGAGGTGTGCCCAGTATGCCCCGGCCTTGGCAAAGAGGCAACGCATAGCACATACACAGGAGGGACCCAGGGAATAACAACTCTCTCCAACTCTCACATACAGTAAAAGGGATGCCAAACATTATACTACCTGTGCCTAACCATGTATAGGGAGTGTACTATGTGCATCCGACATAGGCACCCCTGCAGCACCACCCTCAATACTGAGTCACCCACAAGGTAAGTGACTCACACATGCCAGTTGTGGGGGGGGGGTCACATAACCAACAACAGTTACAGCCAGCAGGACAGGTATAGACAAACACAAACAAAGACTGTGCTATGGCCTCTGAATGAGGCCTATGGGTAACCTCCCCCCAGGCCTACACAGACAGACTACAGCAGGTCAGACAGTGGGATGTCAGTTCTGAAGGGTAGGACATCAGACACTAAAATATAGGTAATTAAAAGCTATGATCTGTAGTACACTGGTATGTCTCTAGCCAGCACTATAGGTAAGACTACAGACTGAAATGGCGTACCCGACATACCAGTGCAGTCCTAGCAAATGTGTAAAACTGTCAGGTGTGCCCCCCCATCCTACGCAGAAATATAGTAACAGTCAGGTGTGCCCCGCAATCTTGTGTAGAAATGTAGAAATAGTCAGGTGTGCCCCCCATCCTATATAGAAATATAGTAACAGTCAGGTGTGCCACCCCCAATCTTGTGTAGAAATGTAGAAACAGTCAGGTGTGCCTCCCCCCACTATGCAGAAATGTAGTAACAGTCAATATGAAATGATCGATGGATACCTGCAGAAACAGCATGCTACCTGTCAGTGTACAACACAAAGGTCAGCACTGCAGTACAAACTACCTGGACTTGATCCACACATGCAATACAGATGGCCATACTGGGCATGCTCGCACACTTAAACACATGAAGGCCATGTCTGCAAACACCACTGGACCAGACATATATGGCAGTCACAGTTGTTAGTGCAGACACTCGTCAGTATGCACCACTCATGCCTTGCACACACAGTGGATAGGAATACAGACATATATGTAAGGATAACACACTATAATAAGCCAAAGGTAGATGGACATAGATGTGTGGAAGAGGGTGACTGTGACAAAGAGCCATCCAGGCCTGTCCCACCCAGCACACAGCCAAAAGGCCCCAAACACATGAGGTGCACATGTCACTCACTGCAGATACTAGCCACCAGTATCTGTCAGCATGATAGACTATGTGGTGCACGTGCCAGCTGTGCAACATGACTGTACAAGAAAGTAGTCATCTAGCAGCTGTGTACATGTACCTGTGAAATATGACCCCGTGTGTGCCTGCATGTGGTGTGTCAACCCCTAGATAAATGAGTTATGGCCCATACACACACTGCCCTCTGCATAGCCCTATGATGACAAGCCTCCTGAGGTCATCCAATGTGAAATACACCTTTGGGAGAGCTGTATCCCAGTAATTTCTGTGGTGGATCCCATAGCTGTGTACTGCTGTAGTGTGATAAACTAGTTAGGTAGGAGTTCTAATCTCAGACTTGGCAACTGTGAGAGTGTGTGTGTGTGTCTGACTGTGTAGAGAGCAATGGTTTTTAGGGTAGTCACACTACCAAAAATTCAAATGCTCAACTTTGGCAAGGCTGCTGATTTCATTCACCTAGAAATGCACCTCTGGGAAGGCTGTAGCACGTGTCATAACTGCGTACTGCTGTAATGTGATTTAGAACTGTGGTAGGGTTCCATCCCCACCCATGGCAGTTCTGGATGTTTTGTGTGTGTTTCAATGTCAGTGTATGGAGCAATACATTATATGTTAGTCACAGTCACTTCAATTCGAATGTCCAACTTTGGCAAGCCTGCTGATGTCATCCATAGTGAAATACACCTTTGGGAAGGAATTCTCCAGTAATTCCTGTGGTGTGCCCTATAACAGCTCCATGCTGTAGGATGAAATAAATCT
This sequence comes from Protopterus annectens, assembly GCF_019279795.1. Classification (NCBI taxonomy): domain Eukaryota; kingdom Metazoa; phylum Chordata; order Ceratodontiformes; family Protopteridae; genus Protopterus; species Protopterus annectens. Next base: position 1,343,695,013 of record NC_056744.1, read on the forward strand.
CTTTTAGGGTTTCTATACTCACACGTCAGTTGTGGATGTTTTGTGGGTGTGTCACTGTCTGTCTAGGGAGCAATGCATTTTAGGCTAGTCACACTCACTACAATTCAAATATTCTACTTTGGCAATCCTGCTGATGTCATTCATTGGGAAATACACCTTTGGGGAAAGAGTTCTGCAGTAAACCTCATAGTGTGTCTTATAACAGCTCTATGCTGTAGTGTGATATAGACCTCTGTTAGGGCTTCTATACCCCCACATGTCGGTTGTGGATGTTTTGTGTATGTGTCACTGTCTGTGTAAGGAGCGATGCATTTTAGGTGAGTCACACTTACTACAATTCAAATGTCCTACTTTGGCAATCCTGCTGATGTCATTCAATGTGAAATACACCTTTGGAGAAGGTGTTCTCTAGTAATCCATGTGGTGCGTCCTATAACAGCTCCATGCTGTAGTGTGATATAGACCTCTGTTAGGGGTTCTATACCCAAACATGTTGGTTATGGATGTTTTGTGTGCTTGTCAATGTCTGTGTAGGGAGCAATACATTTTAGGCTAGTCACACTCACTGCAATTTGATTGTCCTTCATTGTGAAATACACCTTTGGGGAACAAGTTCTGCAGTAATCCCCATGGTGTGTCCTATAACAGCTCCATGCTGTAGTGTGATATAGACCTCTGTTAGGGGTTCTATACCCACACATATTGGTTGTGGATGTTTTGTGCATGTGTCACTGTTTAGGGAGCAATGCATTTTAAGCTAGTCACACTCACTACAATTAGAATGTTCTACTTTGGGCATCCTGCTGATGTCATCCAATGTGATATACACCTTTGCGGAAAATATACTCCTGTAATCTCCTTGGTGCGTACTGCAATTGTGTAGTGCTGTAGTATAATAAACTAGTTTGGTAGGGGTTCTACTCCCAGACATGACAGGTATGTGTTTATAACTTGTATCCTGTGTGGAGGATTGTGAGTGTGTGGCCAATGTGGAGTGGCTTTTGCATAATTCTTATATGGTGACCCTACTATATACCACAATGTCCACCATAGAGGGATAACAGATGTGAAATAGCTGGGAGGTTGGGGTGCAAAGCCATACCCATACATGTGACATCAAGGCCAGGCAATCACGGTTAGCAACCCCAGTATTACCCAGAGCACACTCTCAACCCATGTCTTACACACACACACACACACATGCCTGGGCAACAGCCAGTATGTGGGTAGTACACTGCATATTGGCCACTGATAGTAACTATGGAGTGATAGCAGTGGGCTACAGAGGGCATGGCACCCTGTCCATCTGTCCAATATGCACGTACATGCAGACAGTGCACCCTCCCCATGTTCCCCAAAGGACTCCTGCAACACCTGTGGTGCCATCACATGTGATCCACGAGGACATACCATGCCTGACAACATGCCCTGTATGGACAGATGCCACTGACACCAGGGAATGCCGTTAGCATGCTATCAATGTAGGTGCAGGGTAACCCTGCTGCCCATTACCAGTTCCCACCACAGGTGGGCAAGACTGGCACAACTAATGATAATCTGTGTTCACAACATGGGCCAGACACCCCAGGTGCAGTTCCACATGTCACTGTACATGCATGTGGGAGGTTTGCACATCCCAGACACCATCCATGTCATGGACTAAGGAACACATACATGGCAAGTGATGCACAGCATTGGCCACACACAGTAGTTACCCAGGTGACTGGATGGGGGATATAGAACCTACCTGTGTGAGGAAATGCAGAAACCACAGCCCTGAGCCACAATGCAGACCATTGTCATGTGGCCTGATGCCAAGGTATACCCATCATCTAGCCTTGTATAGCCATCTGGCACTGCTGACCACCACACACCCATGCAGACATGCACCTATGCATGTCAGTACTGACACCCTGTGTGTTTGTGTGTATGTTGTATGCATGTTCACAACCACACTCATTACAACCCCCATTGGGATACTGAAGCATGCTGTCTGATGTCAGACACCTCCCGATACCCTTTGCCCATATAACCTCTGTATGGCCCATGTGGTGGATGTGATACCTGCACAGTGATGTGTTGTGGCAATCCTACTACTGATGTGGTTTAATACTGGCCCTGCCAAGTGTGTCAATGTGTGTGCATCCCTGTGAGAGTGTCGCTGTGTAGATGTTGGCACCTGTTCATGTGGACAAGCACATGTATGTCACCTACCATATAGCTACCGTATCCCTGCTGCAGATGTCACTCACCATCACATATATGTTCTGAGGGCTCTACAGCAGGTAGCCCATGTGGCACATCCAGTAATTAGAACTGTGATAGCATTACATAGTCATCAGGGGTTTGATAGACTGTGCTGGGAGGTGTGTGAAAAAAACATGCTTAAGTTTTACTCTCCCACCCCTCCCTGACTTGTCTTTGCCTCTGTCTGCCTCTCCCACTCACTCTCTGGTGGATATGGAGACCTACACCTGCTTTGCTTAGAGATCAGCATGTCATGTGTATTTTAAGTGATTCTCATGATCAGTTGATGGCCTCTGCACGAATTACAGCCCTCGCCTAGCTGATTGCATGTGGAACAGCTGTGGTAACATTCCCATAGCCAGTTGCATGGAAACACACTCAAATATATAGGAACATCATGTTGCTGTCGGCCCTTTTCATTCGCTGTGAGCAGAAACTAGATCTGTTGTTTGGCAAACAGCATCTCGGATGGGGATTTACCTCTAACAACATACACTGTGGAAACAGGGCAACACACAGGAGGGGAGTGTGCCTGACCTGACTATAGACTGTAAGTGCTGTTATACTGCATTTGGAGTAATGTTGGTTTAACAGTGTGTGTGTGGATATGGCTGTCGTACATGTCTCAATACCTGCCATGTCAGTTCTATGTTTATGATAAATAAAACCCCTAAAAATCAGACCACTCTTGACTGGATCTTAGTAAACAAAAACCCTAACTCTTACCTGTCAAGCTGTCTACCTGACTCCCTCCACGACCATTCCCCTACTTTCCTACTACGACAACACATAAAACATAGCAAACCCATTATCTACAGATCTGTCCACAGTAAAACTAATTTTAACCCCAACTCATTTATCTCCTCCCTTCAAAAAATGAACTGGGCACCTCTAAAATACATCCACCTAGGTGAAGCAGTTCATTTCTTTAATAGTACTTTCCTCAACATCCTTAACACCTATGCCCCCCAAAGGAAAAACAAAATCAGAACAAAAAACTCCCCCTGGCTATGAAAAAAAAACATTGGGCCTTATGAAAGGCAGGGATAAAACATGGGAATGCTGGTGCAAAACCAAAAACCCCTCAGATAGACAACTCTTCCTTGAACTGCGAAATAAGGTCAAAAAGCAAATGAAATCAGACATAAGACTTTTTCTATCAGATGTCTCTAAACTCTTCCCATAACAACCCCAAGCAATTCTGGTCCACTATTAACTCTATTCTCTCTACAGGAAAAGTAACCCTCCCCCCTTACCAACCACCCCTCTCTCCACCAGTAGCATAGCTGACTCCTTCAATACACGTTTCACAGAAACCATACTATCCCTATCTAAAAAAACACTTCCCTACATCTACTCACCCCACCGCCAACCAAAATCCACCCCTCCCTGCCTTCATCCTGTCTACAGTACCTACCTCCTGCATGAGAAAATTCCTAACTAAACTAAAAACCACTAGACTTGCAACCGACAACATGCCCACTAAATACCTAAAAATAGAAGCTGATGTCCTAGCCTATCTAATCTCCGTGTTAATAAACTGTTCCATATCTGAATCCTATGTACCCACACTATGGAAAATATCCCACATCATTCTCCTGCACAAAGGTGGTCCCTCCACTGGCCTCTCAAATTACCGCCCCATTGCCATCCTGTCCCCTCTCTCCAAGATATTCGAAAAATGCATCAACTCACAGGTCTCCAAATATCTCCTAAACAACAACCTACTCACCAATACCCAGCACGGTTTCAGACCACACCACAGTATGACTACAGCTCTGATCTCTTTCACAAATACTATCTTTCAGCACAAAAACAATGGCCTCCCCTCCTCCACCATATTTCTCGATCTATTTAAGGCCTTTGACATCGTCTCTCACAACCTACTACTCTTTACTCTTTCAAACCTTTCCTTCTCCTCTTCAGCCATAAACTGGTTCCATAGCTACCTACATGGCTGCCAGAAATCAGTTGTCTGGGACAATAATATATCCCCTTCCCTCCCTGTTACCCTTAGAGTTCCCCAAGGCTCCATCCTTGGCCCCCTTCTCTTTTCTCTTTTCACAAACAACCTACACACTGCCACCAAATATGCCTCCATCATACAGTATGCCGATGACTCCATCCTCATCTGCTCAGCTCAAACACTAACAGAACTACAACAGATCACACAAGAATCCTTTTCCTCCATTGAAATCTGGCTATCTAATGCTCGGCTCCTCCTCAACCCAAAAAAGACCAAACTCCTCATATTCCAACCCACCAAAACACCATAAACACCTCTCATTTCAATATCCAAGCCAAGGATAATACCTCCATATCACCAACTGCCCACATCAAACTACTTGACGTACAGATAGACAACAACCTCAAATTTGACACCCACATATCTCAAACAATAAAAAAGTTCACCAAAAACTGGGTGCCCTATACAGAAACTACCAATACTTTACCAAACCAGCTTCGATTTCTATCGCCAATTCCCAACTTATATCCACCCTACTCTATGCATCATCCATACTTACAACCCTTAGACAATCTAACCTAAAGAAACTTGAAGTCTGCTACAATAAAATTGCAAAATTTGCTACCTGCGCCACATACCGCAACCACCACTGTGTCTCACTTATGGACCTAGACTGGCTTGAGCTCCTTCAACTCCTTCACCTAAACCAACTCACCTTTGCTCATAAACTTGTTAACCACCCTCTCAGTACCCCAGCTCTTCACACACTTCTCCAGCCCCACCACTCCTCCAGACCTCAACGCTCCTGCAATAAAAGTCTGCTCCAAGTCACCAAAGCCAAAAACTCTGCAGGGGAAGCACTGTTCTCCTGTGCCATATCCAAGCTCAGGACCAACCTACCAACTAACATTACTACCCCCCCTAACCATCTTTTCAAGTCTGCTCTTAAATCGCATCTGAAATTGCACTGGCTCTGTCCTTACCAAAACCCCAACTAAATCCAGGATTTACCAACAAATTTTTCATTTCTTCTTTGATCATAACTCTAGTGTCAGATAAAGTGTATTCTAGGCATTTTTTTACGTAGTATTCTTGTATGCTGTTTGTATATGTATATACTTAAACCTTAACAAATCTTCCATTGTACTTTTCATGCTAACACCATTTACCACTGTAAAATAAACTGTCTAGTCTGTATACCATGTTATCTATATGTAACTTTCTGTGGAGCTTTTCTCCCCGGGCCTCCACTGAAAAAGGACTTGTGTCCAGTCGGACTTTCCTGGTAAACAATTATAAATAAATAAATGTTTATGAGGAATCCCAATCTGCAGGGTCATCTGCAGACTGGACAGTGTGTTGTGCCTTTGGTATCATGTGTTACGTACGGAGCATCTATCTGTGGACTACAGAAGGCAGTGTGAGGATTGCAGTCTGTAGATTGTGAAAGGCATGACAGTTACTGACGTCATATCCCTCATAGGAAATATATTGCAACAAACCCTGTTACAACAGTAAATGTATGAGGTTATCACAGCAACATGTCAATATTGGCCCTGTGTATGTGCTTCGAGCCTCAACTCTGTCAACCTTTGCACATATGTCATGCATGAAGAAGTGCATATGTGCTGTACACCATAGTTAGTGTCATCATACCTGATAACAAGCCAGTGATATATCAGACTGCTACACATGTTATGTACAGTAGGGGTTATATTTGATGACATAACCTGGACATACTGTGATTGTTTATACAGTACTGAGGTCTGTGTACTTATGGTGAATATCAACAGTTTGTGTATTGTTAATATGTACCTTGGCCTATGTACAGACTGTGGTAGTTGTCATCATCCTAGGTCCCATCCTATCTGATGTTACATGTTGCTCCACTGTATGTTACTGTATTGACTTACATGTTTTTAGGGCCATACACACACACACACATGTCCAATACTACAGTCAGCAATCATACCAAACTGTGTAGTGGCCCAGTATATGTAGGGTTAGTGTGTGAGTGACACATATGAGGATGGTATTGAACAGATAGTACATATACTGAAATATTATGCTAGCTTGCCATATGTGGCTGTGGCTCTGTTCTTATTGGTTCTGGTTATGCACTTTCACACAGGTGTATCTTACCCTGTGCTGTGACATGCCTGTACAGCCTGCTATATATGCAGGTACATGTGCATTCCCCCATAGGAGATGTAAGCCAGTGTTGAGCCAGTCTGCCTGTAGCCTGCACAGTGCATTATTACATGCCTAGCAGCTTAGTGTACTTACCCAGTGAGATGTCATGTGCAGATACTTGCCAGATGTACTGCTGCTGGGCCTCCCTCAACAGTCATGTATGTCAGACAGAGCAGTGGGATGCTGTACAGATGTATGCCAATATCTAGTGGGTAGTATGTGGCCATGGCACCCCTGTACCAGTGGGTAGTACGTGTCAGGCCAGACAGGTGTGTGTGAATGCATAACCTATGGTGGCATATGTATACCAGTTGTTATGTGTTATGTGTTATACCCATATACATGGCTGTTAACATCCATGTTGTCAGGCATGGTAGACATATTTTGCACTAAGGGGTTCTGTGTATACCTCTGGACTGTACAGAGTGTGTCAGAATGTCCACACATATTGACCAATATCTCTGCTGCAGTCGACAGGGGTACTACATGCTAGCAGCGGTACTTTACTATGATGTCCTTAGGATGTCTGTCAGTAGCCAATGGCACACATATGTAAAGCAGATGTGACCCCCTCACACACACACACACACCATGTGTCTGTGAAGACAATCCCAATTATAGTAACAATAGTATATAGAACAGTGATAGTACACAAATAAAGGTTTTCCATTCCTGAAACCTGTGTGTGGTGTTTTTTCCTATGACCTCTCTGTGGGTATACATTGCAGGCAATGATTGTCATTTGTATGGGTGGCCCATACAGTGTCCAGTTGTTCAGGTGTGAATTGTAGGCATAGTGGCTGTTCCATATTTTGTGCACCTCCTACATATGTACCTTACTGTACATAGCTCTGCGTGTGAATGTGTAGTCACATGTATATCTATATATATGTAAATATGTATATATATATATATATTATATATATATATATGTATATATATATATATATATATATATGTGTGTGTGTGTGTGTGTGTGTGTGTGTGTGTGTGTATCTGTATCTGCATATATTTGTGTATATGTATCCTTTGGATGTTGATAGCTTGTCAGGCATGGTATACACACACACACACACACACACACACATATATATGTATATATATATATATATATATATATATATATATATATATGTGTGTGTGTGTGTGTGTGTGTGTGTGTGTGTGTGTGTGTGGATATCTGTATCTGCATATATGTGTCTGTGTATATGTATCCTGGGAATGTTGATAGCTTCAACATTTTAAATTTCCTATGGGAGCCAGACTGTACTCCATGATATGTTACCAATACCAGCCTGACATCATACAGATGGGATGTAGTACTGTTAACATTTTGTGCCCATATCATGTAACACTTGGTGGTGTATTGCAGGGCGGATGTGTTTGGCTGGGGGGGTATGCCTATTCGTGCAAGACATATATTGTTTGGGACCTCTCGACCCCATTAACGGTGCATGTGGACGTATTTGTTTTTATTAAGCTACCATTGCTATCTACAGATGTAGGGCCACATATACCTATATAGATATATATATATATCAGCTTACATATGTATGACTATGTCTGTATATATCTACATGGCTATATACCTGCATACATATATGTACCTTGCTGTGCATATGTCGGCATATAGGTGTAGACATATATATATGTGTCGATGTAGGGATTTGCATGTATATATGTTCATATATATTTATATATATGTATATATATTTCTAAATATACATGTATATATTTCTACATATATAGATATGTTGTATCTGTTTAGATATTAATATATTTACATACACACACACACACACACACACACACACACACACACACACACACACACACACATACATCTAGATGTTGGTTACATTCTCTGTACTGTAGCATGACTGGGCTATGTACAGGGCAAGAATTTTTGTGGTAACAGATTGCTCTTTTGTTTTTGTTTAGGTGAGAGTGAGATGATGGGCCACAAGATATTAACAGGAAGCCATGCCACCTGAATGATGTGAGGCTGGTATCGATAACATAACATACAGTACAGTCTAGCTACCATAGTGACTGTACAATCTGTAAGCTATAAACATTCCTAAGATACATATACATGGACACAGGTATGCAGATACATATATATATATATATACATATATATATATATATATATATATATATACATATATATATGGGTCTAAGACTATTCACTAAAAGTACATTTCACTGAAACACATTTGACTGTGCACTATTCACTGAAAGCTCAATTCACTGAAAATGCAATTCACTGAAACAAATTTCACTGAAAATTATATATGGACTTTCTCCACTGTAGTGCGACCCTGGAGTTAGAATATATATTGGTGGGATGTGGGGGGCATAGCCCCTCACCTATTTTAAATATTTTGAACTATACACATGGATACTTTCAATTTCAATAAATGACTCTTTTCTAAACTTAATATATATCCAAACTATGTGAGGGGCTACGCCCCTCACACCTCCCAATGTGGGGGGCAGTGCCCCCCACACCCCTTCTTACTAGATATTCTAACTCCAGGGTCACACTACAGTGGGGGAAAGGCCATATATAACTTTCAGTGAAATGTGTTTCAGTGAATTGTGCTTTCAGTGAATTGTGCTTTCAGTGATTTGTGCAGACTTTCAGTGAAATGTGCTTTCAGTGAATAGTCCTAGTCCCATATATATATATATATATATATATATATATATATATATATATATATATATATATATATAATCTATATATATATATATATATATATATATATATATGTGTGTGTGTGTGTGTGTGTGTGTGTGTGTAACTACGCATACACACACAACAGGTATGTCTAGGATGATGCATAATTAGTGGGTGCACACCACCCTAAACAGCCAGTATCCCTACAGTTGCAACCTCATCAGATGGATAGTGCATGAGTCACCCATACAAATGACAATTGCTGTCTGGAACATATACCTACAGAGAAGTCAAAGGATGTAACACCACACACAGATTTGCATACATTTTAAAGTTTTATTTGTGCACTATTACAGTTGTATATGCCACGCCACGTCATATAGCTGTGTAGACTTTGAAATACATACAAACAGATGAATGCAACTCTCAAACAGATCATTCAATACATTAATCCAAAAGCATAACATATGTTGGTGTCCATGCCAAGGCGTCAAGTAGTACAACAGGAAAGACACACTGGGCCACAGGATAAAAATCATTCAACAGTAAGTAATGCAGATGTACAGCCCAGCAACCTCTAAATACACTGTGTTCACAACCCCTAGGGGGAATATACCTAGGCTGACACAATGGGAGGTATCTGTTAAATAACAATGCATACCTGCAATTATCACAATCACACTGACAAACAGAAGAGTCCATATGGCAGTAAGCAGTAGGCCAGCAATGTTCACAAGGTGAAATGTATGATAATGTACATCCATATACCTTAAGCCAGCTGAATACTGGTATACCTCACATGTTGTAGCACCCTAAGATAGTTAGGGTGCATACCCCCCCATAGACTGACTTACAGGGGCATATAACACTGTTACATACACTGACCTCTGGACTGCAGAGGGGCACACATGTGTTGTGCAGATGAAGCCCACATATATATATGATGCATATGTTCTGTACACCATTATTCATTGACATCATACCAGATAACAACCAGTCAGATTACAGACTGCTGGACATACTGTGTATAGTAGTGGTGTTTCTGAGGACATTACTTAGGCATTCTGTGGTTGAATGTACAGTACTGTGGTCTGTGTATGTAGGGCAGGGGTCTGCAACCTTCACTATCCAGAGAGCCATGTATGGCCCCTCCCCCACCAAATGAAAGTAATAGGGAGCCACAACAGCTATTTGACCCCTAAAATGAAGATAATAGAGCATATAAGGTTACACATATAGTTATACTAAATATAACAGGAATAAGTATATAAGAATAATACCTGGCATATGTCCATAATTGTGTTCGTATGTTGGTATTACTTGATGTGTGTGTGTGTGTGTGTGTGTGTGTGTGTGTGTGTGTGTGTGTGTGTGTGTGTGTGTGTGTGTGTGTGTGTGTGAGTGTGTGCGTGTGTGCATGTGTGTGTGTGCAGTGGTAGAGTGGCCATTAATCCTCAGAGGTACAAAGATCAACTACAGGAGGTTGTAAGAGCCACACGTGGCTCCAGAGCCACAGGTTGCAGAACCCCAAGTTAGGATTTTTGATTACAGCATGTTTATTATGCATATGTACCTTGGGCTGTGCACAGACTGTGGTTGATGCCATTGCTAATGGTTCTGTTCTATCTGATGTTACATGCTGCTTCAGTGTATGGTACCCTACTGGCTCACATGTCTGTAGGGCCAGACACAAATGTGTCCCATACCACAGACAGCCATCGGACCACACTGTGCCATGACTAGTGTATGTAGTGTTACTGTGTGAGTGGCACATGTGAGGATGGTGTTTAACAGACAGTCATTATAGTGTCATATTAAGCTTATATATCACGTGTCTGTGGCTGGGTTGACATTGGATGTGGGTATGCAATTGCACAGGTGTATGCCACACTGTGCTGTGACCTGTGTGTGGAGCCCACTATAATCACAGGTACATGTGTATTCCCCCATAAAAAATATAGCCCAATTTTGTGGCAGGCTGCCTGTAGTTTGCACAGTGTTTATTTGCATGCCTAGTAGCCTAGTGTAATTACCCAGTGTGCTGTTATGTCCATTTATTTGCAAGACATACTGCTGCCAGGCCACCATAACTGTTGTGTATTTCTGACAAAGCAATGGTGTGCTGTACAGATGAATGTCAGTATCTACTGGGTAGTATGTGGCCATGTGACCTCTGCACCACCAGGTATTATGTGTCAGGACAGACTGGCATGTGTGCATGCATAAACTGTGTGGGCATATGTAGTCCAGTATTGTCGTGATATACCCATGTACATAGCTAGTCACATCCCCATTGTGAGGCGTGGTCCATATGTCATTCATGAAGGGGACATGTGTAAACTTCAGTACTGCCCGCAGAGTGCCAGACTGTCCACATATATTGGTCATATCCCTGATGTAGCCCACAGGATCATTACTGTACTAGCAGTGGTACTGTACTATGATGTCCTTAGGATGTCTGTTCATAGGCAATGGTGCACATGTCTACAGCAAATGTGACCTCCCACACCCGACATGTCTGTTAAAACAACCCCTATTACAGCAGCAACAGTCTACATATATACCTGCAATATATCCATGACATCCCCTTGCACTAAGTGGCTGGAACTATCGGTGTTGAGGTAGTACTCCACTCCATGTTCTGGACATATGGTAAACATATAAGTGTACATATTTATCCACATATCTATATAGATATATAGACGTACATATCCACATACATACATATATTGACATATAGATATCCACTTACATATATGGAGATATACATGTACACACACACACACACACACACACACACACACACACACACACACACATATATATATATATATATATATATATATATATATATATATATATTTATATATACATACATACATGTAAACACTCACATATATACACAGCAATGACTTCAACAATTGGCTAAGCTTTTGATGTCATTCAAAGGGGATCCATTATCTGTCTGTCTGGGATGACATAATTGACAAACCACAATGCCTTGCCAGAGATGGTATGCACCTGTTGCCCCTGGGATTCAAGTTACTTGCTAATGCTCTTGCCACCCCCATAGCACCTTTTCTAGGCAAAGTTCAAAGTACAAAACCACCAATGTAACAGATGCAAGCATGCAAAACTGAAGGTAATGCTACTCAAAGCTTGAAGTTTTATCCTTAACATGCACTCTCTCGAGGCACACCTACAAATTGAGAACATCGGTATCTGTCCAGCAACTGAGACCTGGCTCAATGCTCCGGAGAGCCCCCCTGCAATACCAGGCTACCACTCTTACCACACATTTCAGCCACCAAAACAAAACCACAACACCACAGGAGGAGGAGTGTCCATATTCAACAAGGTTATTCACACATCCAGGCTGGTTCCCAACACAATGCATCTGAATATCTCCTGGTGCAACTATTTTTAGTTATTTTTATTTAACATTTATTTTACCAGGATAAGTCCAACTGGACATCATGTGTCCTTTTTCAATGGAGTCCTGGGGAGAAAAGCTCCAAAGAAATAACAGTGTACATACATGCTTTAGATAACAATAAAACTGGCATACAAGATAAGAGAAACAATGAAGTACAAAAACAATTATGTAGAGCAATAAGATACCCAAGAGTAGTACCATTATTTACAATATATACAAAAAGTACATTTCAGGTGAGCGTATAGTGTATGCATTAAAGGCTTCAACGGGTCACTTACATATGGAAAAGTGGGTGTTCAAGGGGGGTCTTTGCAGTTGTAGAGAGGGTTAGTATTGAGGTGTGATTTAAGAAGGCCTTTGATGGTGCCTGTGTGACTTTATAGCCTGAGTTCAGGTGGGAGGGTGTTCCATGCTTTGGCAACATCATGGGAGAAAAAGGCCTCTCCAGAACTGTTATTGCATGGATTAACTTCAATCAGGTTTTTGATATATGAATGTAGCTCCCTTTTAGGGTTGTGAAAGTTTAGCATATCAGCAAGGCAGGGTACTTCTCTGGATGGAAGAGAATTTGATGGGCTATAATCAGTTGGTGGTAGTGTAGGAGGTTTGAAAATTCTAACCAGTGCAGTTTAGTTAGGGATAGGCAATGGTGTGAATGTGATCTATTATTAGCAGTGAACCTAGCTATTTTATTGTAGCATGTAGAGAGTTTGTTCAGGTTGGTAAGACTGCAATCCAAATTGAAGCTTGCTACAGATCCCCCACCATGACCCAAGATCCTCACTACACCTTACTAAACATACTGGAATTATTGAGATACAACCAAAAACCCTCATACTGGATGATTCAAACTACCCAGTCATTAACTGGGAGAACTATTCAGGTAACAATGCCTTTCCCCAATGGTTCTTGGAGGTAATGGATTCCAATTCCCTGGATCATGTAATCCATCATCCAACCAGGGGCTCCAATATCCTAGACCTGGTCATTATCAATGTGGTAGATAGATGTTCCACACCAGTGGTCACCCCCTCATTGGCCAGATCTGGCTATTCACTGTCGACATCCACATCCCACCCCCAAACCCCCAAGAAGGACACCCTGTAAAAATCCTCTACAAAGCCAACTTCATGCTACTCAAGTCAGATGTGAGAAACTGTGATACACCCATGGAGATGGGAGATGATAGACCAACTGCTGCATCTTACAATGAGGGTCTGTGTGAGCACATCCACTCATGCATGTATCGTGCCATCACAAATAGAACCAAGATGCCCTCCTCCAAACAAAGACAGCCAGTATGGTGGATCCCTGCCATAAACAAACTCTACAACAGAAGGAAGAGATTGTTGACGACAGAGAGATAATCCCAAGATGCAAACAAATCCCTTACCAGCCTCAGTAAGAAGCTGGGATCCCTCATAGAATCTGCCAAAGCTAGTTGCATATATGAAATAGCCACAGATTCCAAAGACAACAACAAGCCATTCTATAGTTATGTCCAGAATCTAACTGGCAATACTCAGAACTGATCTGAGCTACAACAGAATGGCATTAAATATACTGATCCCAAGAATTTTTCCAATATCCTGGCAGATAAATGTACTGCCACATTTACCCCCTCTCACCCCCTAAAGGGCCCATCTTAATACCAAAGTATTTCAAAATACAAGTAATCATGGCCACACAGGTAGAAACCATGCTCTCCACAGCTAAGAATACAGCATCCATGGGAACAGATGACATTCCAGGTTGTGTACTACATGAACTACAAAATGAACTTGCACCTCACCTATGTGTCATGTGTAATCATAGCCTCACCTCAGGCTTCATGCCCACTGAGTGGCACACAGCTACAGTTATCCCACTCCGCAAGGGGGATCCACCTTGGATCCCAGGAACTACCGTCTCTTCAGTCTGTCGAGCCTGATCTGCAAGGGCATGGAATGCATTATAATGGAATATATAAACAAAGACATTGGCAAGCCTCAAACACTGGACTCAACCCAGTTTGGCCTCATGAAGGGTCAATCATGTCTCCTAAACCTGATTGACTTCTTTGAATCAGTCTCCAGAGCTGTGGAAGGGGATAAGGCAGTCCACACAACCTATCTGGACCTCAGCAAGGCCTTCGGCACCATCTCCCACTCTGGAAACATAGATAAACGTACTAAGCTGGCCATACATTTCCACATCACATAATAGGTTGCCAACTGGCTTACTGACAGAACACACACTGTAAAAGTAGCTGACGCCAATACCAGCTACAAACAAGTGACAAGTGGAGTACCTCAGGGTTCAATCCTGGGACCACTCATGTTTAGCATCTACTTCTCTGAAGTACATGCAAACACTATGGGACCCTGTCTAACAAAGTTCACAGATGACTGCAAACCAGGAGCCACTGTTGAATCCCCAAATGATGTGGGCATTCTACTAAAGGGCATTACAGAAACAGATGCTTGGTGTCAAAGCATGGGCTCAAGCTTAATGGCCAGAAATGTGTGGTTATCCCCTTTGGGAAATACCATGTACCCATGAATTACCACATAGGTGGCAATACACTAAACACCAAAGGTGTGATGACAGACTTAGGGACACAGGTAGACAGTGGTGTTACATTCAATAACCACATTGCCATAACAGTGAGGTGATCCTTCTATGTGGTACACCTCATCACTAATGGCTTTTCATGCAGGAAAACAAAGGTAGTTGCCCCACTGTACTCATCCCTAATTGCACACATTATAGAGTACAATGCCTCATTTGGTATGTACCTCACATGACATCTGCAACAGCTGCAAAGGCCACAGAAATACATCATTAAAAGTGTCAAAGGCCTAAAACACATGCCGTCTACTGACTGTCTCGAAAACCTCCAGCTATACTCTGTGGCATATCGTATACTAAGAGACAATTGCTGCTTAACATACAAGGCCATGTCAAACCCTGTGTATTGACATCTGTAATAAGTGTATGTAATGCCATATGCAATATATGCGAATATGTGCTACCATTACAGTAGCAAGGGGTGTGAGTGTCATGCCTAGGACACACAAGTATATGAGACCTGCACAGCACTGTATCCATATGAATGTGTTACGTGCAGGGATAGTAACCCAGGGTACATGCTGTCACACTGGCATTTAGTGTAACATAGTGGTAGTACTTTTGACAGTGCTGTCACAGACAAGGGTAGAGTGCTAAAAGTACTACTGACAACAAGCACACCTGCAGGCATAGCTGGACTCTCAGACCTCAGTGTTGTGTTTCTGATGTGTGGGCTGTGTCACTGTGTATATACCCTAATGGATAATGATCAGACATGTGGAATGCCACTGTAGAGTACTGTCTGTACAGAACATGTTAGTGAGGGCATACAACATTTAGTACTGGCATACATTTTGTTGTCAAACATCCATCTGTCAACATATTCATCCTACTGCATAGCTACTTGCCAAGCTGATGTCTGTGAGTCCCTCTACAGATGTGTAGATGACAGGTATCCAGCTAGGATACATACAGACAACCTTATGCTTGATTGACACTGACATGTCTGCCCAGCTGTGTACTAACTGGGACATATAGGAGACAACAACCTGTACGGACCACCTGCACTACACTATCACATTTAACAGAACATGCTTGGGTACAGGTCTCCAACACAGGCACTAAGCATGTGTTGTAATACATGTTGCATACATTTCAACTGGATCACCTCAGTGGCCATGTGCAGAAGGAACGCCAAGGATTGGCTGATGCATGTTACTCTCACCCTGATGGTCACCAAAGTGGTGTCTGTCGATAGATTGTCTGCTAGCACATGGCAAGTAGAATGATACCAATGTACACACAACCCCTACACAACCCATCTCCCCATGGACAATAGCCATGGACACAGCTATGACCACCTACAGCAATGCACCACAGTACTGACACATGTGTACATGTGCATTACTGAGGATAGCAGTGTCTGTGTGTTAGTACACCTGTAGGTCAGAACTCCATGACGGCCTTCACAACCACCTCAACACCCATTGTTATAGTCAGATTTTGCTGCTGCTGTGTTGGACATGACATGTACCCTGTTGCACTCCTCACCCTAATGGCTACATGAGCCATGCATTACCAGTACAACAGTGTTGTACATATGGGTCGATAGGCATGCGAAACCCATTGAGGTCTGGCAAGTGTGTGCATGTGTGCATGTCTGCATATCTGTAGGGTACACCATTCTGAGGCAACATACTCCTATTACACTACACATTGCCACACAGTAGTAGAGATAGTGTTGTCACCCTCCCATAGGTGAGGCATGGTAATGCAACACACTACTATGCCTGTGGCATGTGCATTAGATGCATATCCCTGTAGTACCACTGTTGTGATATACAATGGGTTGTATTGCAGTCATGGGCAATGTGTGATAGTCAGTATGTCAGAGTGTCATTATGGGTTCCAGTGCGTACAATAATCACTGGGGGATGTGGGGGCTGTGTACACTGCCAATACACCATGGTACATCCGGTATATGCCTCATGTACCATTTTATGGTGACCACTGTTACCATCAACCATACAGGTAACTGAAACCACAATACAACCCAGTTACACATGTGCTGTGTGCAGCCTACCTGTGACACATTGGACACATGGACTAGTTAGTTAGCACCAATAGGCCTAGGTCTCTTGGATGTGTGTCTGCCTGTTATGTGTCTGTCAAAGTGTGTATGATGGTATGTCACACTATGCATTATCCATATATGACCATTACATCCACCATTACCATACTGTACATGTATGTGGATGTTCTGCATGTAACATGTAACCGGGTACACACCTCACCCTAAATGTTGTGTGGTGTGTGCAATGAAAGTCACACAGTTCAGTAGCACTACATACCTAGGTAGGGGTCTAGTCACAGTGTTGCCATGTAAGAGTGTGTGTGTGTGTATGTGGATGGGTCTACATACAGTAGCAGATTATACATGTCCCAGCGGGTCACCTATCTATGTGGCAAAAGCAATAATTGTTAGACAATCCTGTGACATGTGTGCAACTTTACTCTGGATAAGTCACAGCCATGGTGTCACCACAGTGCCATAACCCTTGTGGAATATGACTGCAGACCATCTTCCTGCTGACACATGTACACCTATAACACAAATGGATAAAATTATGGAGATCACAATCACCCAGTGTTACTAACATCTGACATGCATCATAGCTGCATGGCTACACTACCTGACATATATGCATTACACATTACTCCTGACAACATGTTACACTGCAGTACATTGCTGCACTGTATTACAGTCACCATGTACATCAGAACCATATTAGCCTGTCCCTGCATCGATGTTATGGATGACAGGGATGTGGCACAGGCATCATCATATGCACAGTGTAAGTTGCTGGTTTGCCAGAGGCCGAAGGTTGTCCATATATTTGCACCATGTGTGTGGGTGAGGGGTTTAATTATTTGGATGGGGTGTGGTGATGTGGTGCATGTCAGTATGGGGTTGCCCTGCAAATGTTTGTATAGTGTCTGGGTATGCATGCACAGTTCTGCCATGTGGCTGCCCATATAGGTGTTTTTGGACAGCTGAAGACCATACCTGGCAGGGTGTGCAGTTCACAGCCTCCGGCCACAGACATGCTGACTGTGCCTGCCAGGGGTTCCACAGGCAAGTGCAGGTACAGGCCTTGAGATGCTGCTCTCCCCTGATGATGACAGATGTCCACTAGAACCATGCCCCACCTGGGACTGGCCAGGGCCACGTGTATGAGGCCTGCTTTGGTGTGGTGTGGACAGCACCCCCAGTAATGTGCTGGGGCTTCTACTTCCTGTATGGGTGTGGCTTGGCATCCTAGCCAGTCCACGTTGATCGCCAGATGTTGTTGTTTCTGACCTATGTCCACGCAGCCGTTGCACCACTCCCACCAGGTTTTCAAGCACAGACATACCACGGTCGAGGAGGCCCACCATCTCACCCCACCATTTATCCATGATCTTGTTCTGTTCATGGAGGTTAGCAGCAAGTTCACTGATGTTGTCACTTATAGATGAGTAGGCAGCCCTCTGCAGCCTCAGGCCCTGTCTGTTGTACATTTCTATACATGCCTGTGCCTCCATGACAGCCTGAAACATGCACCTGGTAGTATCAGTTGTGGTGCCTCTGCCAGGGGTAGGATGACCAGCAGCCCTATGACAGACACAGCTGGCATGGTCACCACACTACCCTGTGCACTGCCACTAACTGCCAACTGTCCTTCAGTTATGGCCACTGGTGATGGGGTATGTATAAGCACTGAAACTGTGTGCAGGGTTGGGGTGGCTAAGAGGTGGATGTCAAATGTTGGCGCTGTGTCGACCACTGACAAACCCACCTATGTCTCAATCATGGTCTCATCATTGTCAGTGTCTGCATGCACACCAACATCAGGTTGCCTGCAGGAGGGACCCTGACCCACCTCGCCACCTGTGGGGGATAAAAAGAAATGCACTTTAAGACCTGTCCAGCATTACATGACAATACACACACACACACACACACACACACACACACACACACACACACACACACACACACACACACACACACACACACCTTAATACCTACTTATCTGTGATGCTACAGACAGTCCCACGTGTATTCCCTTAAGTTGCCCATCATGCATCACCCCTGGTGACATACACTCATTAATGCCACTCATTAACATCTGATTCCTCTAAATGCCTACAAAAGTGACCACAACACAAGACCTGTTACTCCATTAACTCCATGACCTGAGTGTAGTACTGTTTACATGACCTCACTGCTGTCATTCAGTGTTCACCCTGTTTATGTTGTGACTTTGTGAGTTTGGCCCCTATATGTGAGGGACTGATACGTTCCCTTCATAATGTCACACACTGTAGTATCATGTGTAAGGATTGTTCAGTACATGCCTGACATGCTGCTCAATCAACCTATCATGTGACAACTGTGATATATGTATACACTCCTTGCTGTTGTCTAGTAATTCCCCAATACATCTGTATTGCTGCATACATGGGTTGTCATTCACCTCCCTGCTCTATGCGATATTGAGGGTATATCAGTGTATATCAGGTATCTACTTTCCCTCCCAATGCATGTTTCATGTTACAGATCTTATTAGACCATCAGCTGTCCTGTGACTAGATATCAGACAAATATTCCTGTTGTGTCTTGTGTCAGTCCATGTCCATGTGCTGCACTATCACAAAGGTAAATATTGCCATATCATAAACTCCACAGACACACATGTGCATACATGGACACGCACACAACCACACACACATCCTACATGCAACATCCTCCCTCCTCTACACCACATTAAACCTGCAGATGACCTGAACACCCACCCACACAGAGACATACACAGACACACACAGACACACATACAGGGGAGGTTCCACAATGATAGTGCACACAGTCCTCCCATTACCCATCTGTCAACATGCATAACATATGGTACACACCAGCATGCAGTGCAGCTATAGTCAATCCATGCTAGCAACAGTATACATGTGTGTGATGCATGTGCTGTGTCACTAGGTGATGTCCCTTCTCCTGAATACCACTGCACCCATGTACACAGTATTGCTGTGCACCTGTTCTGCACCCTGCCATGTACTGTACACCACACCTTACAGGTGTACAGCCCATTGCTGAATGTGTACTATTGTGTCAGTTATGTCAGCTTTAATGCTCACAGCCCATGAGTTTTCCAGCAACACATACCTGGGATGATATGTAGACAGATGTCATTTGTGAATGCCTGATGTCTGATTTACAGCTCTCAACATCAGCAGACCATGTATGACCAATCCAATACTTTTATACTGACAACCATTAGAGCATGCCTTGCCTATGGGTAAGGCATGGCCTGTGTTAGTAGGTGATATCCCTTCCCCTGGGGAACACTGCACCCATGTACACAGTTTTGCTGTGCACCTGCTATGCACCCTGCCATGTGCTGTGCACCACAACTCACAGGTGTACATTCCATTGCTGAATGTGTAGTACTGTGTCAGTTATGTCAGCTGTAATGCTCATAGAACCTAAGTTTTCCAGCAAAGCATACCTGGGATGATATGTGGTCAAATGTCAGTTGTGAATGCTTGATGTGTGGTTTACAGCTCTCAACATTAGCGGATCATGTATGAACATTCCAGTAGTATTACACTGGCAACTGACTGATCATACCATGGTTATTGAGAGTCTACACACTCTTATTGATGTGATGCACCATTCCTTGATCTGGCATGGGACAACATCGCTACATATATTAACAGTATATGAGCCTAATATGCGCCATATGTCCTGTACATCCACATGTACTGTCTACTAAAGGTGTTAGGTGTGTGGATGCTAACCGCATTGCATACAGTCATGTGGGTCCCTATGTGTGCACACAATTATCATGACATTTTGTTGCACCCATTGTTATGTGTACTACAGCAGTCACTATTCATGTCAGGGGTATACTAGCATGGCCCATCTGCATTTAGTTGTATATGGTCAGTCTGCCCTACACATGTTCCCCAACTCTGCATGATTGCAAGGTCTACTCATATGCACACCCCTTGGTGTTCACACACTGCCATCACTATTTCTGTGGGTGTAGAGTTATGTCTGCCACAGTTACTGACCCAGTCTGTGTGCAGATACAGCCATTCGTACCATCCTTATTGCCCCCTGCTGCAGTGCACTGGTGTGTCATGCTGACACCCCCTCCCTACCTTCAGACTTTTTGCAGATGCTTGACAAGTATACACATGTGTGTCAGCTTGCAGTGTCCCATACACTGAACAGCACGTGTTACAGCCAAGTCCCAGCTAATAATGTGGACCACACTAATATATTATGCCATAGTGTACATCTGTAACAGTTGCCATTGTAATACTGGTAGATAAACTGTTGGTGCACTGTACAGGGGTGATGTTTCACACGTGTCCCTACTGTGGTCTGTGTTTGCCACCATTATGTTAATCCCTGTGGACAAATGTCACAATGACAGGACATTACTTATCCAGCAGGCATCTGACATACCTTTCCAGTACCCCATCATGGTCACCACTGTGATGCAGTGCATGTAATAGCAACAATACATGAACATGTACAGCATGCATTAAAGGTAGGTGTGTTAGATGTGTGCATGTCATATACCATGGCCAGTACATGCCCGATGTATTGGCAAGCATCAACATAAACCATAGTCACCAGTTACAGGCTGCTGCCATGGTGGTATACCAAAGGGACCTGCATAAGAGTGTGAGAGATGCAATGTTAGTGTACACAGCTGTGGCATTGCTACAGGGTGGGTGCAGCATTACAGTACATCAACAGTACAAGTCCACAATACTACCACTTATACACATCTGTTTATTACTACTATGCATCGACAAACAATAGTTATGACATATCAGATATGCATGCTCTACAAGGCAGAGGTACTGATATCTATGAAGAGGATGAAGAATGGAAAGGTGGTTGGTCCAGATGACATACCTGTGGAAGCTTGGAGGTGTTTAGGGGAAATGGCAGTGACATGATTAACCAGATTGTTTGATGCGATCTTGGAATGTATGAGGATGCCTGAGGAGTGGAGGAAAGGTATTTTGGTACTGGATTACATGAATAAGGGTGATGTGCAGAGCTGTAGTAACTACAGAGGGGTAATATTGATCATTCACAGCATGGAATTATTGGAAAGAGTAGTGGAAGCTGGTTTAAGAAGGGAGGTGATTATTAGTGATCAGCAGTATGGTTTCATTCCAAGAAAGAGCACTACAGATGTGATGTTTGCTCTGAGACTGTTGATGTAGAAGTACAGGGAAGGTCAGAAGTAGTTGCATTGTATCTTTCTGGACTCAGAGAAAGCATATGACAAGGTGCCTAGAGAGGAGTCGTGGTATTGTGTGAGGAAGTTGGGAGTGGCAGAGAAGTATATAAGAGTGGTACAGCATATGTACAAGGGTAGTGTGACAGCAGTGAGATCTTTAGTAG
>NC_056744.1:1344332576-1344410076 GCF_019279795.1 Protopterus annectens
TAAACCTTCACTTTCACTCTTACTGGTACCCGTCTATCACAAATCATTCCTGACACTCTTTTCTACCCATACCACACTGCCTGCACTCTCTTCTTCACCTCTCTTCAACACTTCCCATTACTCAGAACTGTTGATTCCAAATATATAAACTCATCCACCTTAGCCAACTCTACTCCCTGCATCTTTACCATTCCTCCATCCTCCCTCTCATTTTTTACACATATTTTCTATCTTTGTCCTACTGACCTTCATTCCTCTTTTTTCCTGATCATATATCCATCTCTCCAGGGTTTCCTCAACCTGCTCCCTACTCTCACTACAGATCACAATGTTATCTGCAAACAGCGTAGTCCACGGAGACTCCCATCTGATCTTGTCTGTTAATCTGTCCATCACCATTGCAAATAAGAAAGGGCTCAGGGCTGATTCTTGATGTAATCCCACCTCCACCCAAAATGTATTTATTATTTTTTTTTATTTATTTTTTTATTTTACATTTGTTGACCGGGCTAGTCTAACTGGATATATGTCCATTTTCAGTAGAGGCCCGGGAAGAAAAGCTCCAATGGTATATTACATTGTTTATACAGAATAGACCATACAAGATTAGAATTTAAAAAACAAAGTTAGACAATATATGCATTGTGCAACTATGATAGGAGCAAACAAGGAGAAAAAAGTCCTAATGTCTTTATACAAAGAAATAATAATAAAAAAATACATATTTTTTTTTATACCGTGGTAGTACTGTGTATATGAGATAACATTTCACTACATAGATATTAAGAAAAGGAAAGTTATGAGGGTGTAGGGTAAGAAAAAGAGACAGAGTAAGAGGGAAAGTTAATCTGAGTTGGTACAGGGGCAAAGCCATTGACTATTGAGATGCATACTTAGTTGTCTTTTAAAAAGTGAGAGTGTAGACAAAGATGTGATATCAGAGGATAGTTTGTTCCACATTTTTCCAACAGAGTTGGAGAAGAGGCAGTCCCCTGCTGAGTTATTAGGTTTGGGGGTATAAATCAGTAGTTTGTTTTAGGAGCGTAGCTGTTTCATGTTCTTGTAAGGTGTAACAAGGTTAGAGAGTATTGGTATTTTAGTTGGTTGGTGTAGAATTTTGTGAGCTATTAAGAGCTGTTGAAGTATTAATTTGTTGGTAAATTCAAGCCAACCTAGTCGTCTTAGGTTCAGGCAGTGGTGAGTTTGAAACTGGGATCCTGTAGCGAATTTAGCAATATTATAGAAGGATGTAGCAAGTTTTTTTCAGGTTGCTTTTGGAGAGATTAGTATAGATGGGGGAGGCATATAGAAGAGAAGAGATGAGGTGAGATCTAGCTAAGATGGTTCTTGTTTCATGTGTAAGGAAGGGTTTGATTCTGTAGAGGGAACCAATTTTTTTGTTAACTACTTTTATTGTGTTGTTGATGTGTGAGTCAAAGCTTAGATTGTTGTCAACAGTTATTCCTAGTAATTTTGTTGTTGAGTCAGGAAAAATGATAGTGCTATCAGTGGATGTGAGAGAGAAATTAAGTGGTGTACATTTACGGGTAGGTGGGAACAGTAACAGTTTGGTTTTCTTGGGGTTGAGGAGAAGGCAATGATCAGAGAACCATTTTTCAACAGAAGAAAAGGCTTTTTGGGTAAGAGACTGAAGTTCATTTTGAGAGGTGGCAGTGCAGATTATAGTAGAATCATCTGCATATTGTATGCAAGTGGTGTTAGGGATAGCTGATTGGAGGTCATTAATAAAGATTGAAAATAAGAGGGGGCCTAGGATAGACCCTTGAGGTATGCCTAAAGAGATAGGTAGGAGATTAGATAGTGAATTCTTCCAGAGTACTGCCTGCTGACAGTTGTCAAGATAAGATGTGAACCAAGTTAAGGAAGGGGTGTCAAGTGAGAGAGATTTTAGTATGTGTAGGAGGAGTTTATGATTAACCATGTCGAAGGCTTTAGATAAGTCAATGAAGATTGAAGATGATAGATAATTGTTGTTGCAGTTGTGGTTGATGGTGTTGGTAAAGGAGAGTAAGGCAGTGGTAGTACTGTGGGAAGGTCTGAATCCATGCTGGCTGTTAGCAAGTAGACTGTTTTGGAGAAGGTGGTTAAGAAGTTGTTTGTGGATACATTTCTCCATAAATTTGGCTAGAGGTGATAGTAGTGCTATTGGGTGATAGTTTGAAAGGTCATTACATTTCCCCTCTTTGTGTAGTGGGATAATGTGAGATATCTTCCAGACAGAAGGGAAGACTCCTTCATTAATAGATCTATTTATTAGAATAGAAATAGGGTAAGCAATGGCTTTGGCTCCAATTTGCAAGAATTCAGCAGGAAGTTTGTCTGCAGAGGGGGTGGTAGGTTTATGTTTTTGGAGCAGAGATGAGACAAAGGACGTAGATATAGGTTGTAAGTGAAGAGTAGGAGTATTTGTGGTAGGTAAGAGTAGTTTAGAGGTGTCAGGAGATAGGTGACTAGCAAGAGTTTGGATGGTATTAGTGAAAAAAAAATTGAAGTCATTGGCAATTTGTGTGGGATTGTCTGGGTTAGAGTCCTGAGGGTTGGGTGTGATAGACTGGCTTGGGGATAAGAGATTATTTATACTGGCCCAGAATTTTTTAGGTTCATTTTTGGAGGTTTGTTGTAATTGAAGGTAGTAGTTCTTTTTGTCTGTCAGTATGGCTTTTTTTGTACTATTCCTAAGCTCTTTGAAGTATTGGTGGTCTGATAGGTTTTTTTGTGGTATGCCATTTTGCCCAAGATTTGTTTCTGAGAATTATTTTTTGCCTAGTGCTGTTGGTCAGCCAGGGTGCTGCTTTAGCTTTGGTTCTAATAGTATGACTTGGGGTATGGTGATCCAGGATAGACAAGAAAGTGGAATTAAAGTAATCTTCTGCCTCGTTAAGTGGGAGATATTTTATTGGGGACCAATAAAAGTCTTAACTCAGTTAGAAAATGCTCAATGTTAAATTGCTTTTTGGAGCGTAAGGTTCTGTAGGTAGTAGGTAAGATTAGGTTGGTTTTATGTCTAATAATATATGTTAATGAGTGGTCACTTAGGTCATCTGGTTGGGTACCTGCTTGGTAGTTCTGTTGGGGAGTATTAGTGAGGATCCAGTCTAAGGTGGTTTCATTATTGTTGGTTTTGTTAGTTCTAGTAGGACTATTGATGAGTTGTATGAAGCCATAGAGGTTTATATGGGAGGTAGGATTTGTATTGTTACAGGTAAACCAATCAATGTTAAAGTCACCTAAGACTAATGTTTCTTGTGGGAGGTTGGTGGAGAGTGAACTGAGGATGCATTCAAGGGTATTAATGTTATTTCCAGGAGGGAGATAAGCACAAATGATATTTATAGCTTTGGAAGTGTTGACTTGAAGTTTGGAGCTGATTATTTCGGCATTATATTCTACGGTAAGAGTCAGATTGAGATTACTAAACTGGCATTTTGTTTTGTATACAATTGCTACCCCTCCACCCTTTTTGGCAGTGCGATCAAGTCTAATGATGCTATACCCAGGTGGAGTGATTTCATTGTCTTTAATGGTTGGCTTGAGCCATGTTTCAGTTAAACATAAAATGTCAAACTGATGGATTTCTAGGAGGGCATGGACTTGAGTGATTTTATTGCAAATACTTTGTATGTTTAGATGGGCAATAGTGAGAGAGTTGCTAGATATGGAAGATAATAGAGAATGAGGTTTGTCTTGTTTTCTGTGGACATTGGTATTGGTATGGTGTGGGCCAGGGTTAGGATGAATATCTCTGTCCAATAGTGAGTGGAGGAGTTTATAATATTTTGCTAGGGGAAGTTTGTAAATACAGTTAAATACTTTCCTAGTTTTTAGTTTGCTTGATTTGAAGTGTGCTAGTCTGTGGTATTTGGCTAGTGGGTAGTTAGGCTGATAGGTGAGATTTAAGAAGGTGGGAGAGAAAGGAGATATAGATGTAGAGGCATATTTAGAGGGAAAAGGAAGAGAAGAGTTAAGTGGGTATTCATAGGATGTAAAGAGGTAAGTAGTGACAAGAAAAGATAGAAGTGGTAAGGAGATAAGTAATTTAAGTTGTGAAGGAAAGAAAGTTGTACACATTGTAATGATTGGGATAGTGAACAAAGGGATGAGAAGTAGAGTACGTGTACAGATGGGGAAGGGTAGGAAGATTAGGTAAGAAGGGAAGGAGCTAGATATGTTAATTAGTGGGTGTGTGGTACACTTCAGAGGTTCGAAGTAGATTATTGAGTTAACAATTTGAGTGGATTGAAGAAGATAGGGGAATGTCTACTAGATGAATAAGTGTAGGACCACTGGGGGCGGGTGAGAATTGGGGGCAGGATAGGGGAGCAGAGTGAGCCCGCAGGGCGAACGGAGCTGGTTCAGACAGGTGAGCAAGAAGTTAGCAAAAACCTAACAGCAAGCAGCTAACTGCTGTGTACCTTAGTAGGGAAGGAGTAGGTCTAGGAAGATAGGTGATAGTGGACGTGAAGGTAAGTGGTAGTAGCAAGCAAAGGCAAGAGAGAGTAGTAGGGGGATAGGGCAGGAAGCCAGTTCACCAGCAAGGGATATAGCGTTGGCTTCTTTACATACCAGGAAAGGGGGTAAGATTTAGGTGCTAACCTGGTTTAGAATGGTATCAAGTGGACAGAAAGAGTTACCAACAGAGGCAGGTGGGCAGAGAGAAATGTATCAAGGTTTGGGAAGACTCCTAGTGATAGTAGCAGGAGGAGGCACAAGAGTGACAAAAGCTTCTAATCACTAGGGATAAATAGGGAGGAATAGCTGCTAGGTATCCTGGCTGAGTTAGCATCTAGTACGTACTCTAGATATGTACAAGTGTTTATAAATTACCACTTTATTTGATATCACATACTTTCTTGCCTCCTTGTAAACAGGGTTCAATAAGCAGGATGGCAAGTCTTTAAGGTATAGAGGAGTAGTAAGGATTTGGTTTGCAGGGAGTCCTTTCACCAGGTAGGTATGTTCACAAGATATTACTGTAGGTTAAAGGTTTCTAACTTTCTTGCCTCCTTGTAAACAGGGTTCAATAAGCAGGACGGCAAGTCCAAAATGCATCCATCACTCCTACCGCAGACCTCACCACTGTCACACTGCCCTTGTACATATCCTGTACTAGCCTAACATACTTCTCTGCCACTCCCGACTTCCTCATACATTACCACAACTTATCTCTAGGCATGCTATCATGTGCTTTCTCTAAGTCCACAAAAACACAATGCAACTCCTTCTGCCCTTCTCTATACTTAGCCATCAACACCCTCAGAACAAACATTGCATCTGTAGTGTTCTTTTCTGGCATGAAACCATACAGCTGCTCATTAATCATAACCTCCCTTCTTAACCTAGCTTCCAGTGCTCTTTCCCATAACTTCATGTTGTGGCGGATCAATGTTATCTCTCTATAGTTACTACAGCTCTGCACATCTCCATTATAGGTTCATAGGTTCATAGATTAGTACTAGGCTAACTGCCCTTGTGGGCCATTTTAAGTCTAGCCAATTGCCCCATGGAAGAATCAAACCCTGCACCTTGTATTTGTAAGATAAACACCTTAACCATTATACCAACCTCCCACCCAAAGGACCTGTACCTATTAGCTAAGCAGAGGGACCAAGCTGAGAAAGATGTGCACTCAGTAGGTTAATGTGATAAAGGATAATGAAAGAAATGCACTCACAAGTGAGGAGAGTGTGTTGAGCAGATGGAAAAAGTACTTTGAGGGACTGATGAATGAAGAAAATGAGAATTTTTTTCTATTCTTTAAGAACCTTGTGTTTGTAAGGTAAACACCTAACCTTATTCTTAAAAATTGGTACCAGTACACTTCTTCTCCACTCCTCAGGCATCCCCTCACTTTCCCAGATTGCATTAAACAGTCTGGTTAAAAATTCCACTGTCATCTCAAGTAAACACCTCCATGCTTTCACACGTATGTCATTTGGACCAATAGTCTTTCCATTCTTCATCCTCTTCATAGCTGTCCTTACTCCCTCCTTGCTAATCCACTGCACTTCCTGATTCACTATCCCCACATCATCCAACCTTCTCTCCCTCTCATTCTCTTCATTCATCAGCCCCTCAAAGTGCTCTTTACATCTGCTCAACACACTCTCCTCGCTTGTGAGTACATTTCCCTCATTATCCTTTATCACCCTTACCTGCTGCACATCTTTACTAGCTCCGTCTCTCTCTCTCTCTCTAGCCAATCGGTACAAGTCCTTTTCTCCTTTCTTAGTATCCAACCTTTCATACAACTCTCCATATGCCTTATCCTTAGCCTTTGCCATCTCTCTCTTCACCATATGCCTCATCTCCTTATACTCCTGTCTACTTTCTTCATCTCTCTGACAATCCCACTTCTTCACCAACCTCTTCCTCTGTATACTCTCCTGTACTTCCTCATTCCACCACCAAGTCTCCTTGTCCTCCTTCCTCAATCTAGATGTTACTTCAAGCACCTTTTTCACTGTCACCCTTACCACTTCTTGACATGAGCTTTTATGACACACTGTGGAATTAGTGAACATTTACATAATAAGATACCTTAGGTTCTGCGAAAGAATATTTAGTTCTAATTTTCTTTTCTTTCTTATTTAACTGTTTAAAATTGGATTGATTCCTTTATCAATCCAAACACAACTTTTTTGATGGATCTATTTATATATTATGTGTTACTGTAATATATATAGCTATATCTGTTTCATAGGTTCATAAGTGAATACTAATGACCCAAGGAACACTTTTTAAATGTAGCCATGGCCATGATCTGTTTCATAGGTTCATAAGTGAATACTAATGACCCCAGGAACACTTTTAAACCTAGCCATGGCCATGCTTTTTCAAAGATGATATATATGTGCTTGTGTGTGCGTGTGTGTGTGTGTGTGTGTGTGTGTGTGTGTGTGTGTGTGTGTGTGTGTGTGTGTGTGTGTGTGCGCATACATACACACACACACACACACACACACACACACACACACACACACACACCATTTAAGTTATATCCTTTAGGGTGAAATGACATTATTGGGGACTATATATATCTGACAGCTCAAGACTGTTCCTAGGGAATCATCTATACTTCCTTGAGTCATTGGAACTTGCATCAGATAAGCTCAGTTAAAAATAAAAAAGCAGCTCCAGCACATAAATTCTTGTAATGTGCGTACATGAGCTCATCAGTTTTTCTGCTAATAAGATATGCATAGCAAATATGATGTGTGGAGTGAATCCACTTAAGCCCTCAAACCTACATCATTTATTATTCTCATTCATCTCAGACAAATAATGATCATTCAGGTGGACTATAACTCCAATCTTGCTCTTTCTTTGAAGTGTTCTGGCCTTGCACCACCTACAGCTGACTTTCTTTATGATTATTGTTATTTTTTTGTCCATTGTGAAGTAAACAGTGAAATAACCAGATAACATCGTAAGCTATTTTACTGGAGCAATCATGACTTGAGTTCAGGTGATCCAAGCCAGTGATTATCAGATATTAAATGGTGATTGCATTGTTGTTTCCTACATCACAACTGATGATATTGCCTTATGTAGTTCTTTCAAAGTCACTGACTGCTAGATTGCACTATATATGGTTTCTGTCCAAGGATAAACTCATCACTTCTGGTCAGTGGAAATGCAGTGTGTGTCCACATCATACCTATGCCGAGGTGCATATATTTATTGATGTAGCTGATCTTTCCATCACTAGAAAGTCAAGTTTATCTTATGTTCTTTAGTGATAGCACCAACTGTCTCATTCATCTTCAGCACTGAGTTGTGTGCAAGTGGCTAAGAGTAAAATGGCAGGCTTCAGGAAGTACCTTGACAATTCTCTCTAATGGCACTCCAAAGGCAGATAAAATATTGCCTCCTATACCTTTTTGCCAAAATGCAAGTTTATACTAGCTGTGCATGTGTCATGTACCAGAAAATGGAATACCAATCCAAAACATATCTGATTTAAACTGTCATTGTATAAGAAGTAAAATGATATGTACATGTTAATAAAAGTGGTAGTTTACAGATTAAAGACTCTCTAGAGAAAAGTTCAAAGTGGCCTGGCTGATTTCAAGAAAAGACCTGCAAGCAAGTTTTGAAGTATGGTATGTTATCTTAAATGCACCATGTGCCTGACAGTCCCCATGCAATTCCTGATCATTATAAAAAGAGCCAACACATGGTGTTGTGAATATTGTCTGCTGTACTTGGACACCAAGTGGAGCCTTGTACAGGCATTTTGCTGTGATAGGTTTATATTCTCACCAATCTTACAACCAAGGATATCAAAGAGAAACCCACCCAATACTGAGAGACTACTAGTGTGTGTAACACTGTCAGATATTGCCAGGTGTACTATATTTCTTTTTTACAAATGTTAGCTAATCACTTATTTTCAGGGATGAGAATACACCACATGTCCAGAAAATATATGTGCTGACCAACACACACAGCAGTATTTTTTATTTTATTCTTTTGCAGACCACGTTAATGACACTAGTGTAGTGGTCTCTTTTCAGGTGAGACCTGTAGTGGTATTTCTACAACTAGAGGAAATTTAGCCGGGCATCAGGGAACTTCCTCCTTTTGATTTTTGCTGTGAGATCTTTTACATCTTTCTGATATACTACCAACTCAAGCAAATGGGAGCTGAGCTTAACATCACAGCTGTAGGGTCACATACTCGGATATCTAGCACCCCTATAATTCTGCACTGTGGTTCAAGCAATCCAATTACCTGGGGTGGGAATATAACCCACAGCCTTCTTCTATCAACAAAGGCAAATGTGCTACCTGTTGCAACACTGACAATAACAATCATATATATTTCTTGGTCAATGTGATGGTTTCTTTCACTAGTTGTATGATAATTTCCCCATGCAAATATTAAAAAGATTGAAATAACACATATTATAACGATTAAGTGACCCATGTCGTTGTACCTAAAATCAGAAACTGCAATCTATAACTTAGTGACACAACAAAGGTTTGTAAAATTTGGGCTGATATAGTTAGCAACTTTCAGTTCATAATAAGTATATGTATATAGTGCATGCACTGGTTGAGAAACTGTAATATCATGATCATATTTTTTGTCATGTTACAAAATAAGAAATACGCTAATATTCTGTAAAAAGCACTGATTTGGCAGGTGCAGACTGCAATACACGTGGCCGAGATTTGTTGTTTTCTGATATATAACACAAACCAAGTATTCAAGTGCTTTGTCCTGAAAAGGAAATCTGAAAGTGGAACAGAAATACATGCATTTGTAGGTAAGGTTATATTACAGCAAGGATTAAACAAGCTGCAGCATTTCTAAAATATCTAGATGATAAGAAGGTGTAAGTATCAGTTCTGTTTAAGGGAATGATATAAAAGCTATAAAATTACTATATATTGCTATAAAAGCTAAGATATTTGATCTTTTTAAATGAGGCAGCATAGAAATGATCTTAAAGATGTTCTTTCTCATTATAATTTAAATGAAACTTTTCTTTTTCATGTTGCAGCTGGGAGAATGTGATTATGGTTTCAATACCAGTAATAGCATTTCATGAAACAAGCAGTATGAGGATGATTTTTATGCTATCTCATCAAGCATTTATTTTTACTTGGTTGCCCCCACCCCCCCCCCAATCTCCTGTAGCATCTAGTGTACCCACACTTTAATCAACAACAAGGTTGCTGCAACTTATTGAAAAAGATGCTTTTTCTCATGTGGCATAATCTCAGTCCTAACACTAGTGCTTTATGCACATGTGTGTATTGTACTGCTATGCTATCCTCTAGGATCACAGTCTAGGTGACTGTCTATGTATAACTACTTAAATTTCATGTAGCAATATCATTCCTTTCAGGATACATAGGTCTTCCTGGAAAAAGTAACACAGCTTTCATGAGAACAGACAGTAGTAAAAGTGATAATAATATGAAATGTAAATGAAAATTGATATCAGGATTCTATTTAGCATTTTGTTTGATGCTAACAATACTGGGAATATAAAGGTTTTCAGGTATGTTCATATGAGGGATGTGGCTTTATGAATGTTAAATATTATTAATAATATAAGGATGCTATGGGGGCAAATAGAAATAATAATTAAAATAAGACAGGAGTATCTTAATATGGCTTTATTTTTATTTCTA
Organism: Protopterus annectens; assembly: GCF_019279795.1. Lineage (NCBI taxonomy): Eukaryota > Metazoa > Chordata > Ceratodontiformes > Protopteridae > Protopterus > Protopterus annectens. The sequence goes on from NC_056744.1 coordinate 1,344,342,744, forward strand.
TAAATATTTGTGAAAACCATCGACAAATTGTTCATGGGTTGGTACTAGGCTATCGCCCGAAGGCATTTATAACCCTAGCCAGAATGTGTCGGCTTTCGCCACCCCTTTAGATTAGTTCCCTGTGCCTCTGTCCAGCAGACCCACTGAAGTGATCCCCGAGGTAAACTTTCTGTTTCCCATCCACTCGTCAAGGTTTCTTTTGAAGAGTGTTAGCGAGGAGTTCTGCCTAATGTAGATTGGGATCTTGTTCCAAAGCATGGGAAGTCTCTGGGACAGGAATCTATCCCTCCTGCACAACTTATTTATTGTTGTGGTGAGGTTTAGATCCCTAGAGCGTGTGGCTCGAGAGGATAAGGTTTTCTTTAGGTGGAGCATGTCCATCAATTCTGAGTTGGACATGGCCTTGTAGGTCAGGCAGAGATCACCTCTGAGTAGGTGGTATGCAACCGAGTACAACTAGAGTTTCTTTAGTTGAGCTGCATAAGGCATCTGTTTGAGGCCATTGATCCTCTTGGTGAGGTACTTCTGTGGTCTTTCCAGCTGTTGCAGGTGTCTTGTAAGGTACATCCCAAATGGGGCATTGTACTCTAAGATGGGTCTGATGAGTGATGAGTAGAGGGGCACAATGACCTCTTTTGATCTGGATGCATACCCTTTTGTGATTAGGTGGGCCACATAGAAGGATTTTCTAATCACTTTGGCAATGTGATTATCAAAGGTGAGATTACTATCTACTTGGGTCCCTGGATCCCTTATTACGTCATCCGTATTTAGGGGACTACCACCTATGTGGTAGTTTGTGGGTACTTTGTTTTTTCCAAAGGGGATGACTATGCACTTTTTGGCATTTAGCTTGAGGCCATGATTTTGACACCAGGTATCCGTCTCAGTGAGACCCTTTTGGAGGATGTCTGTGTCAGCTGGAGAGTCAATTATAGCCCCTAGTTTGCAGTTGTCTGCGAACTTGGTCAGCCATAGTCCTCCTGTGCTTGCCTGTACCTCTGAGAAGTATATGCCAAACAGGAGGGGTCCTAGGACTGAGCCCTAGGGAACACCACTTGTAACCGGTTTAGAGTCAGACCTAGCTCTCACAACTCTCACCATGTGGGTTCTGTCCGTGAGCCAGTTGGCAACCCATCTTGTGATGTAGGGGTTTATGTTCAGGCTGGTTATCTTGTCTATAATACCAAAATGGGGAATGGTGTCGAAGGCCTTAGCGAGGTCTACGTAGGCTGTGTGTACCATCTTTCCCTCATCTATAGCCTTGGTAACTGTCTCAAATAAGTCCACCAGGTTTAGGAGGCATTATCTGCCCTTAACAAATCCAAACTGGGTAGGGTCCAGTGTTTGGAGGCTCCCAATGTCTCCGTTAATGAGTTCCATGATGATGCGCTCCATAGCCTTGCAGACCAAGCTAGTCAGGCTTATAGGGTGATAATTCCCAGGGACTGTTGTGGCCCCACCTTTGTGGATGGGAATAACTAATGCTGTGTGCCTCTATATGGGTATGCAGCCTATGGAGAGGCTGAGTTTGAACAGTGTGTTTAGGTGAGGGGTTAGTTCGTCTTTGAGCTCGTGTAGGACACAGCCTGGGACACCATCCGATCCCATTGATGCTGTGTTTTTGGCTTTGGAGAGGGCTGTTTTAACCTGAGTGTCTGTGATTTCAGGGACTCTACATTCTTCTGGTATGGTTATGGTCCCTTTTGGGGGTGAGAGGGGGGTGAAGTCTGCGCTGAACCTGTCTGCCAAGATGTTGGCGATATTGGTCAGTTCAGTGCATTTTGTGCCATTCTGCACTTCGAGCAGATCTGAGCATTGCCACTTAGATTCTTGACATAGCTAAAGAATGCCTTGTGGTTATCTTTGGAGTCCTTGGCAATTTTCCTTTCAAAGCTCGCCTTGGATGATTTTATGAGGGATCATAGTTTCTTGCTGATACTGATCAGGGATGTCTTCCCTTCTTGGGATTTTACTCTTTTCTGTACTAGTTTTCTTCCTTCTGTTGTGTAGCTTGTTTATGGCAGGAGTCCACCAGACTGGTTTCCTTTTCTTGGAGGAGTGAGTTTTGGTTTTGCTTGGGATGGCACAGTCCTTGCATTCTTGTAGCTGCCTGCAGAATGCATTAGTAAAGGATTTTGCTGCTTGGACAGTGTTATCCTTCAGCATAACGTGAAGTTTGCTTTTGAAAAGTTTTTCACGATGGCTTTCTTTCCTGGGGTGGGGGCGGAATATGGATATCCAAAGTGATTTGTTTATGGTCAGATCTAACCAGCGAGGGGTTGACTTCTGGTGTGGAACACCGGTCGCCCATGTTGGTGATGACCAGGTCCAATATGTTGTCACCTCTGGTGGGAGTGTTGACCAGTTGAACCAGGGTGTTTGAGTTTATAAATTCAAGGAAAAGTTGGGCAAGGGAGTTAGTACTTGAGCAGATCTCCCAGTTAATGTTTGGGTAATTGAAATCACCCAATATTAGGGTGTTTGGTAGGACCTTTATGTTTCCAAGCATTTCCAGAAACATGGATTGGGGGTCCTGGGACATGGTGGGTGATCAGCTACAATTTGAATTGCAGTTTTGCCCATTGTTAGTTGCACATGGATGATCTCTGAAGCATTGTGCTGTGCCACTAACCAGGAGGTGTGGGTATCCTTGATGAATATGGATACGCCCTCGCCTTTTGTATTTCGGTTTTGGTTCTGTGGCCGAAATGTATGGTATGAGTTGTAGCCTGGTAGTGCTGGGGTGCTCTCTGGAGCCTTAAACCAGGTTTCTGTTACTGCACATATATCGATTTTCTTCATATTCAGGAGTGCCTCGAGTGTGTGCACTTTGAGGTTTAGACTTCTGGCATTGAGTAGCATTACCCTCAGTTTTTTGTTACTTGTGCTATTTATGGCTGTGGGTTTGTCTTTTGAGCCTTGCCTAAAAAAGGCACTATGGGGGTGGCAAGAGCCTTGGCAAGTATTCAAAAGCCTAAGGGTGACAGATGCAAGCCGTCTCTATTGAAGCAGTGTGGCTTGTCGAGCATGTCATCCCAGGTGGATAGACACTGGATTCCCCTTTGAATGACACCAGAAACTTAGCCAATTGTTGAAATCGAGAATTTTTTCTTTATACCATGGTATCATTCTTAGAGAGAGCAGGATGCTACTCAGGGTCAGGGTCATACCGGCCTGGGCTACGTGATCAGAGAGCTCTTCCATGTCTCATTTCACGTAGTCCAGGGAGGTATGGCTCAGGTCATTCACACTATTAGTGTTAGGTTAAGTACTATTATTTATGTGCTAGGTTGGGCACATGCTCCTGGAGTTATAACTATAAAAAGTAAGAATCTTACCATATAGTTCTCAACTGAGTCAGAGATAAACCTCATTAGAATTAGAGACAAATCCAGAAAAAATCAGGAACAATCAGGGATGCTATAAAATTTTAGTACTATTAATATGAGATGCTGACAGAATAAGAGAGCATTAATTAATATACATATATATATATACATATATATATAATTAATATAATTAATATACATTTGATAATTAAAAGATGTCTACAACTCTAATTATTGTCATTATTTACTTAAATATAATTCACCACCTTTTCTCCATATGTCACCAGTTTTACAAGGGATTAAGAGGGATGGAGCTTATGCATCCTACCTATTTAGAGTGAATACCACAAATCCCTCCAAAACTTGATAAAGGCATGTTTAAGTGGTGGTACACTTGATGTGGCAGACTATATACTCCACACCACTTAACCTGCTTACTCTAAAAATCCATGTTTGTGATTGTGTAGTTTATTTTTAGGGGACGAGGGCTTGTATTCCATATTGGGTAAAGGGGTTTGTTCCCTATAAACATACTTATGAACTTGGTGAGTGTAAATTCATCAGGTCATCTATTGGGGTTTCATAGATGAAGTATTTTACATTGTGAGTTTAAGATGCACTATAGGTTCATAGGAGAACATTAGGTTAACTGTTCTGAAGGGCAATTGTAAGCCTAGCCAATATCCTGATGTTCAAATCAAACCTGTACCATGTGTCTATGAGGTAATAACTTTAACTATTCTACCAAATCCAGTTCACCCCAGGAGAAGAACAAGAAAACTGAATTAAGAAATGTGTATAAAATGTTAAGTACTCAAAAAGAAAGTATTTATAAAAAATGATTAAAAGAAAGGGGAAACCCATGTATTCAGGTGAGCCCATAGTTAATTTCCTTTATGTGATGTACAGGGATCTCAAAAAGGTGGTGAAGTATGTAGATAAAGAACTGAGACTAAAAGATGTCCGAACACCATTATATTGGGCGACTTCAACTACCCAAACATTGACTGGGAGCACTACTCAAGCCCCAGAACCTTAGCCCAAAGGTTCCTGGAAATTATAAACTCAAATGCTACGGAACAACTAGTCACCACTCCCACAAGAGGGGACAACATACTAGACCTGATAATTACCAACATGGGGACTCTATGCTCCACACCAGAAGTATATCCCTCATTGGTAAGATCAGACCATAAATTAATTTCACTGGATGTCCACATCCCGACCCCACCTCCAGCCCAGAAAACCACAGTGAAAAACTTCTCAAAAGCTAACTTCTCACTTCTCAAAACCGAAGTGGAATCCTTCAAGGCCCCAGGGCCATTGGAAACTATGGCCCAAACTGCAGAATCCTATATAAACGTATTCTACGGACATCTCCAGGAATGCATGGATCATGCTATCCAAAACAAAACCAAGACCCAATCATTCAAAGGCAGGCATCCAGTCTGGTGGACCCCTGCCATAAATAAACTGTACAACAGAAGGAGGAAGCTACTACATGATAGAGCAAAATCCCTAATAGGGAAGGCATCTCTGATCAGTACTAGCAAAAAATTACGATCCCTCATAAAATCCTCCAAGGCCAGCTTCGAGAGAAAAATTGCACAGGACACCAAAGACAATCATAAGGCTTTTTTCAGTTATGTTAGAAACCTGGGATGCAACTCCCAGACTTGTTCTGAGTTGATTCTAAATGACAAAAATACACTGAACCCACAGACATCGCCAATATCCTGGCAGACAGGTTCAGTGCAAACTTCTCCACCCCCTCCCCCCCAAAAGAGCAAGTATCTATCCCGGCAGAGGGCTGCCTCCCAAACATCTCTGATGCTCAGGTGAAGGCTGCCCTCTCCAAAGCAAAAAACACTGCTTCCATGGGACCAGATGGCTTCCCAGGTTGCGTCCTACATGAACTCCAAGAGGAACTAATCCCTCAAATAAAACAGCTATACAATCTCAGCCTCACTACAGGATATGTGCCCACAGAATGGCATACAGCAACAGTGGTCCCACTCCACAAAGGTGGAGCCTCTACGGACCCTGGAAACTATTGCCCCATAAGCCTGACTAGCTTAGTCTGCAAGGCTATGGAGAGGATCATCATGGAGCTCATAAACAAAGACATTGGGGACCTACAGACACTAGATCCTACCCAGTTCGGCTTTGTCAAGGGCAGATCCTGCCTTTTTAACCTGGTTGACTTCTTCGAAACAGTCACCAAAGCCATAGATGAAGGAAAGGTAGTCCACACAGCCTATCTGGACCTTGCAAAGGCATTTGACACAATACCCCACTCGGGCATCATAGATAAGCTATCCAGCTTAAATATAAACCCCTATGTCACAAGATGGGTCGCAAACTGGCTCAAAGACAGAAACCACAGAGTGAGAGTTGCTGGAGCCATGTCAGACTCGAAACCGGTCACAAGTGGCATCCCACAGGGTTCTGTCCTGGGACCACTCTTGTTCGGTATATACTTTTCTGAGGTACAGGCAAACGTGGGAGGACTATGGCTCACCAAGTTCGCAGACAACTGCAAACTGGGCGCCATAATCAACTCTCCAGCTGACACAAACATCCTTCAAAAAGGTCTCACAGACACAGATAACTGGTACCAGCACCATGGTTTAAAGCTAAATGCCAAAAATGTATAGTCATACCCTTTGGCAAAAACAATGTACCCACAAATTACCACATAGGCGGAAACCCATTAAGTACAGAGAAAGTTATTAGGGACCTGGGAACCCAAGTTGATAGCAATCTCTCCTTTGAAAACCACATTGCCAAAGTGGTTAGAAAGACCTTCTACATAGCCCACCTCATCACGAAGGGTTTCACATCTAGATCAAGAGAGGTAATCGTGCCCCTTTATTCATCCCTCATCAGGCCCATCATAGAATACAATGCCCCTTTTGGGATGTACCTTACCCGACACCTGCAGCAATTAGAAAGACCCCAAAAGTATCTCACCAAGAGGATCAAGGGTCTCAAACAGATGCCATATGCTGCTCGGTTAAAAAAACTCCAGCTCTCCTCAGTTGCATACCGCCTACTTCGAGGCGATCTATGCCTGACATACAAAGCTATGTCAAATCCAGAATTAATGGACATGCTCCACCTCAGTAAATCGGGCTAGGCTTATAATTGCCCCAGGGCAGATAGCCTAGTATGAACCTATGAACCTATTAACCTATGACTAAAAAGTTTCTTTCTATTCTAAGATGTGTGTTTCTTGGCATGGCTGTAATATGGCACTGAATTAATTTGCTTCATAGTATTTTATTTGAGATGACTGCTGAATCCATGTCAGTGAGTATAGTGGTTGTTCCTTTTCCTTGTAAGTGACTTGTTTTGCTGAAATTTGAGTTTGTTTAAAAACTAGAATGAGCTAATACTGAGCTGTGTACTAATAGTCTCAAAGTTAGAGTGTGTGTGGTGTATGTGTGATACTTGGTTATCATCATGCTTTCCACTCTATAATGCATAATATTTTCTTGAAATTAACCAAATCCTTCATTAGAAAGGTACATTAGATAATTTTGTGATGACTGTTTGATAATTCTGTGATGTTATTTGTGTGCACACCAAGATGGGAAAGATAAGAAGAAATTAAAATGAAAAAAAAAACATTATGGAAAAGTATAAATTAAATGGAATGCTCAACTTAAAATGCTGAAATATAAGAAACAAATCAGCCATATGTTTGTAGGTTTTATAGACTATGCAGAAAGCACCATCAATCTTACACATAAAAGATGGAATTAAATGTATTAAATCTTTGGAAGACATACAAAGAAATTTTGTGCTGGAATTAAAAGGCTGCTTATGAGAAAATGAAGCACAGTATGTGCAGATACATTAACTATAGAACTACTCATTAGCATTTTACATGGAAGGCTAGTATGAAATATATGAAGATGTCAAAAAGAAAATGCCATGTTAATAAGTGAATTGGGAAGAAGAAAGATATGACTCCATTTCACTGAATATTACATTATAGAGAGGATCTGAGACAGGATATGCTTGATTCTGCCTATAAAAAGAATTTTCAGCATATGATTTGTGTTATGTTATGCATGAGATTCACACTGAAATGATGTTATGTACCCTGAAAGACATTCATGTTAATAATCAAATCTTGACGTGTAAGTGTGTTAATATATAATATAATACAGCAACAACAAAAAAAATCCTTAATTCAATTACAGAGGTATGGAAAACTTAGTAAAATAAAGGCATACAGTCTGTGATGAAAGATAAAAGGGAAACATTTAATTTGTGATTTTATAATGTGAAGGGTTATCAGGTTTGCTCTGTATTTATGGGAGGGAGAAATTTACTACTAAAGAAAATATTTTCATATCATTGCATCATGCTACAGCCACACTTTATGTCATCTTAGTTCTTTATATAGTCTGATGAAACTTGCAGTGAGATCAGAGAAATACTGTGTTAAATAAGTCCAAACACTCAGAAATAAAACAAAATCCATTAATGAAATCAAAGTTCATTATGTTCATCCTTAAAGCAGGCAGAATTCCATAAGAACTAATAAAATACTTGGACACCACCATTGAATAACATTCAAAAAGTCATGTGATCAAAGTCATGTGACATCACACTAAAAACTGTTTGTGTATGTGTATATATATATATATATATATATATATATATATATATATATATATATATATATAAATGAACTGAATGCTAAAAATGCAAAAATATTAGAAAATTATGCTTTTTGTCAGATTAAAAGTTATAATTTTTCAGTTCTCAGCTTTAGCACATGGGATTTCAATATATCGTCATAATTAAAATATTTAATAGATGTGCAAGCTTTGTTATGGTCAGCAATGGAAAATTTGCTGCCTTCTAAAATATACTTGCACTGATGGCAAAACCCATACTTGTATGCTCCCTGCTTTTTGTTTGTAGTGGTGATGCTTTCCACACCTCTTTCAAACCTCTTTTTAAAGTTTTTTGCCTCTTTTGTTTAAGTGGTTGATCACCCAAATGTCTTGACCCTGAATGAAATTGACTTCTTACTTGAGTTAGTTAACAACCGATCTATTAATCTTATGGTAATAATGAACAGCCAAGCCTATTCACTGCATATGTATAAGATTCTGGTTGACTCAGGCAAATACATGAATGTTTCTGTAAAAGAAATTACCATTGCTTACAAAAAACTGGCCTTTTTTTCACCTGGATCTTCTTTCATGAAAGATTATTACCAACAAACTATATGAATTTTTACATGTCAAGAAACCAGCACTACCCTCAATATTTGGTATACCAAAAACACACAAGTCTATTTCACACCCTACCCTGAGGCCCAATGTGGTAGCTGAGGGTTGAAAGACATATCCACTGGCTATATTTATTGACAGAAAGTTCAAAACCCTTCATCACAAAACATACCTATTTGTTAACAGTATGGCGCAGTGGTGCAACAGTAGCATTGTCACCTCACAGCAAGAGGTTCTCCAGTTTGATTCTTGGCTGGAATGCCTTCTGTGTGGAGTCTGCATGTCATCCTTACACTCATGTGGGTTTTTTCTTCATGCTCCGGTTTCCTCCCACGTTACAAAGACATGCATCTGGAGTGTTTCTCCCCAGGCATCCACTGAAAATTGGCTCATTCCAAGTCAGACTTTCCCCGTTAACAAATGTAAAATAAATAAAATAAAATAAATAAATAGGTTCATAGGTGTGCATTAGGTTATCAACACTGGGGGCTTTTTAGGTCTAGTCATGTATAGCAAATTTCTGACAATTTCTGATACAACTGTACTCAGGGGTTTGGGAGATAAACATTTACAAGCAGAAGCCTGAGAGATAAACCATTTATACACTGCCTTTGCCCATTAAGGACATAGGTGCCAAACCAGGGATGAATTTCAATTATCTGTCCAATTATCCAGGTTATACTTGAATTGGGTTAGTCTCTGGGACAAATACCTGTCTCTTCAGCAGATACTATTTATATCACAGGCAAGGTTTAAGTGGGAAATTCTGGTGAAGTTTGCTTTAAAGATACACAGGTGGTCCATTAGAGTTGAGTCTAATGATGCTTTGTATACTAGGCATAGACCTTCCATCAACAGCATGCAGGAAACAGAATACATGGATAGGGCTTTGAGGCACTTTGCATAGGACATGTTATTTACATTCTGTATTCTTTTACTGAGGAGCCTCTGTGGACATTCCAGTTGTTGGATGTGCCTGGTTAGGTACACATGAAAGCAGGCATTATAGTCAATGACAAGTCTGATGAATGCTGAATACAGTGGAACAATGACCTCCTTGGACCTAGCTACCTTACCTTTGTTTATAAGTTGCCACTAGTTGTTCAGAGATTCCTGGGATTTGTTAAGAGGTAACAATAAAAAATGGTATAGGGAGTACCTAATTTTTATCACTGTAGATGTTGATGACTTGTTTTTAAGGCCATACCACACCATGAAGGTCAGACGATATTTGTAGCGGCCCTAACCCACTGTAATTTCCTAACTTGACTGTTTTTGTTATTTACATATGTTTCTCATGATAAAGTTAACTTCTTAGACTTTACACTTCAAAAAATAAACAGGTTGGAAATAAAATTTTTCTCAAACCTGTACTGTAAGCCAAATTTCTCCAATTGGTATCTTCATTACGTCAGTAACCACCCTCAGTACCAAAAAAAGAAGTTTGGTAGATGGCCAGTATGTTAGGCTAGCACCTATAATTTCTGATTAGAACACCTCAGTCAAAGAAATCAATAACCTATATGGTATGATTTTAGACCGTGGTTCCTCTACAAGCCTTTTAGAAACCATCTAAGATGAAATAACAGATGTTTGGGGCTTAAAATATTTACCAGTCTTGAGACAAGTGAAGGAATGTGGTGTTCCTAAGAAGATAGTGGGTGGAATGACATTAAAATACAACAATGAATTTTGAAGTATAAAACCATTATGAACAAAAACTTGAACATATTTTCCCATTTTCCAGAAGAGGCAAGACATTTTGGATTATCAAATACTTTTAATATACAAAAGAGGCAAAAACTTTAAAGTAAGGTTTTAAATGTGCCTGGAAAGCATAATCATTGCTGTCAAAAAGCAGAGAACATACAAGTGTGGGTTTTGACAACAATGCAGGTCTATTTTGGCAGGGATCAGAATGACTATTGATGCCCATAACAATACCTGCACATATTCTAATATTTTAATTGTGGAAATACAGATTGTATATATGTGAAAAACAGTTGTGTTCCTTTTTTATATGGAAAAACTGAAAGAACACCAAGGAAGTGAATTTATGAGCACATATACAACATTATTATCAAAAAAGACACAAACACACATTATAAGCATTCCCTTGTATGGAAGACCTCAGGTTTTAAGTTTTTAGTATTGGACAATGTACCTCTTAATACTAGAAGCAATCCCTGGGAAACCAGTATAAAGGACAACATAGACACCTGTCCCTCTCACCCCTCCCCCGACTTAATGACAGTAGATTCATATCCAGCATACTGAAGCTGAGAACTGCAAAATTATAACTTTCAGTCTTGCACACAACAAAAAACATAATGTTGAAAGATTTTTATTTTGTTTAAGCATTCCATTCCTTTGTTTATTTAATTTTGATATATACAGAGAAAATTTTAGTGCACTGTCATATGACGTTTTCAAATGTTATTTAGTGGTGGTTTGCAAGTTTCTTAGTCCTGATGAAGTTCTGACTGCATTAAAGATCAACGTACATAACTCTGATGTCATTAAAGGATTTTACTTCATTTCAGAATGTTTGGACTTACTTTAGCACAGTTTTCTCTGGTTATTGGTATTAGTTGCTTTTGCTTTCTGGTTTACTTTTTGGGTTACAGTCAGATCAATCCAAGCTTAAAGGTACTTTGTTACATGACTGATGAAGACATTGTCAGATGTGTTATATAAGGTACATGGACTTGTTTTTACAGAGCAATATGCACTGCTTAGTAAACTGCATTGTCTACTTTTTTAATTTAGACTGGCATAAAATGTCATTTCAATGTCTTTGCAGAAAGCCCCTAAATGAGGTAGCTTGCTCACTATCACAACAAAACACAACCCAGTCAGTCCATCATATTCTTGCTTTCAAAGCTATTGCTATTAGTTTCTCTCATTGTCAGTGGTTCAGCAGGTAACACCTTTTCCTTTAGTGATGGATTACTAGAAAAGTATGGGTTTTGTTCCCACCTCAGAACTTGGATTCATTTGCCATTAACTACACTGCACTGTAGCATAAGGGGATGCTCCACTCCTAAACATGTCATACTTTGGATGAGATGCCATACTGAGATCCTATCTGCTTGAGTAGGTGGTAGAAAAGGTGGATGCAAATGATCCCATGGCATTAATTAAAGTATGTGGGTACTTTATTAAAACCAGCCTTATTGAAGGCAATAGGGATACTTTACAAAAACCATTACAACAGTTGCATACATCTCATAAAAAATAAAATCAATGAGCTATATACATATTCAAATATCTACACGAAAAAAAGTTAAAAAACTTTCAAATATCTCATAAATACTTAACCCTTATTTATTTTGTCATAACCACAATTTGATTTTTTTAATGATTCCTTCATATCCTACTTTTCATTGAGCAAAATTTCTTCCATTCTGCCTTTCTCTTTACACAATAAACAAGACATCAATACTTTATTTCAAACTTCAACTGTTTACACTTTGAATTTTTTAAAATTTCAAAGCAAAAATCATCTCTGTATTAATTTCCTTCAATAAATCTTTTCCCCCAAATATTACTAGCTTCTATTCAAATTCTTGTACTCTTACATTCTAAAAAAATGCAACATCTACTCAGTTTGACATGTGATAATCCCTCACAATATCTCACACATATACACATTCACATATCATTTAACACGTAATTTATTCAACATCAACTGCCGCTAGAAGTCATCCTGCTGTACCACTTTTGTTAAATTGGCGTAACCTTGTGTTGAATTCATAAAGTTTTTTGTAATGTGCGCATATGATGTACACCTTGCAGTAATCATTTCCAGCTCAGAGACAGCCATACCACAGGGCATTAGCGCAAAGAGGTGTAGCAGCACATGATGTGGTATGTCTGTGACCATGATAAATGAAAAAAAGGCATTATGGAGGTGCAATCTATGCTAATTAGCCATGTGGTCAACCCCAGAAATGTCTGTAGTAAGGCATTATTGCAGCTGCTCACATTAGTGAACATGGCCAAAAGCTCATGCTCAACCATCTGGGTAGAAGTAAGGGGGGTGGAGTTTAGCTTACAGGTAATGTTAGATGTGTGTTTATATGTCTGTGTATCTGGGGCTGTATGTGTGAGCATGTTTCTGCCTGACAGATTGCAGTATAGGGAGTTAGTAAAGGGATAGATAGGGTGATTGTTTGTGTGAGTGTCTGTGAGTGTGTGTGTGTGTGTGTGTGTGTGTGTGTGTGTGTGTGTGTGTGTGTGTGTGTGTGTGCGTGTGTGTGTGTGTGCGTGTGCGTGTGTGTGTGTGTGTGTGTGTGTGTGTGTGTGTGTGTGTGTGTGTGTGTGTGTGTGTGTGTGTGTGTGTGTGTGTGTGTGTGTGTGTGTGTGTGTGAGTGTGTTTGTGTGCATGTGCACATGCATATGCAGATGTCACAGCCTCAAATCATGCAATATCGAGGAGGTGGAAACCTCTATCCACCTGGGATAGTCTTTTATCTTAAAGGCACTAGGAAAAAAAGTACAAAAGATTCTTATGAAGAATGCTTTAGAAATAAAGAATGCCTGACAGCATGACAAACATGAGCTGTAGGTGCACTAGACTCTAGGGATACTGTATATAGCATGCTCTAAAGGCACTGAAATGGATTCATAGGTTCATAGGTTCATAGGTGTGTACTAGGCTAATGGCCCTGGAGCTTTTACAAACCTAGCCTATAGGATTACCCTGACATCGTGCCACCCGACCTTAGTTCCCAGTGCCTCTGTCAAGTAGAGCCACTGGAGTGATCCCTGGGATGAATTTTCTATTTCCCATCCACTCATCTAGGTTTCTCTTGAAGAGGGCCAGTGAGGTGCTCTGTTTGACATATATGGGAAGTCTATTCCATAGCAAGGGCAGTCTCTAGGTTATGAGCCTGTCACTCCAGCACATTCTGTTTATTGTGGTAATGAGGTTGAGGTCACTGGAGCATGTGGTGCGGAGGGATTGGGATTTTTTTAGATGTAGCATTTCTAACAGAGCTGGATCAGACATGGCTTTGTATGTTAAGCAGAGATCGCCTCTAAGTAAACGATATGAGACAGAGAAGAGTTTTAAGAGTTTTAAGAGTTTTTTGAGTCTGTCCATATAGGACAAGTGTTTAAATCCTAGGATTCTCTTTGTGAGGTACCTCTGTGGCCTCTCCAGTTGTTGCAGGTGTCTAGTGAGGTACATGCCAAATGGGGCATTGTACTCGATGATTGGCCTAATGAGGGAAGAGTAGAGGGAGACAATGACCTCTTTCTTCCTGGATGCAAAACCCTTAGTAATGAGATGTGATACATAGAAGGACTTTCTGACCACAGTGGCAATGTGGTGGTCAAAAGAGAAGCTGCTGTCAACCCGTGTTACCAGATCTCTTATAACACCGTCTGTGTTCAGTGGACTACCATCGATGTGGTAATTCATGGGAACCGGGTTTTTCCCAAAGGGGATGATAACACGTATTTTGGTATTGAGCTTAAGGCCATGGTTCTGACATCAGTCATTGGTCTCAGCGACGACTTTCTGTAGGATATCAACATCACTTGGGGAGTTAATAATAGCTCCCAACTTGCAATCGACTGCGAACTTTGTCAGCCAGAGGCCCTTTGTGTTGGCCTGGACTTCAGAGAAGTAGATACCAAACAGGAGAGGACCTAACCCTGTGGGACTCCACTGGTGACTGGTCTGCAGTATGACTTGGAGTCCGCTACTTCCAAACTGTGGGTTCTATCTGTGAGCCAGTTTGCACCCCACCTAGTGATATAGGGGTTGATGCCTAGCTTAGTGAGTTTTTCTATGATTCCTGAATGGAGAATGCTATCAAACACCTTGGCCAGATCAAGGTAGGCTGTATGAACCACCTTGCATTCATCTACAGCTCTGGTAACTGACTCAAAGAAGTCGACCTAGTTGAGAAGGTATGATCTACCCTTCACAAAACCAAACTGTGTGGGATCTAGAGTTTGGAAATTCCCTATATTCTTGTTTATCAGGTCCATGATGATGCATTCCATAGCTTTGCATATCAGACTCATCAGGCTAATGGGGCGATAGTTCCCAGGGTCTGTAGTCACTCCTCCTTTGTGGAGAGGGATGACTGTAGCAGTGTGCCATTCAGTAGGGACAAAGCCTGAGGTGAGGCTGTGATTGAACAGGGCACACAGGTGAGGTGCCACTTCACTCTGTAGTTCATGTAGAACACAGCCAGGGATATTGTCAGGTCCCATGGAAGCTGTATTCTTGGCATTGGACAGTGCTGTTTTAACCTGTGCAATAGTAGTACTGGGTGCCTGGCAATCTACTGGTATTGTGATTGGTCCTTTGGGGAGGGGGTGAAAGGGGTAAAGTTGGCACTGAATCTGTCAGCCAGTATATTGGGAATATCTGTAGGCTCAGTATAGAAGGTACCATTGTGCAGTAGCTCAGTGCAAATATGAGTATTGCCATGGAAATTCTTTACATAACTATAGAAGGCCTTTTGGTTGTCTTTACTATCTGCTGCAATTCTGTCTTCATAGCTAGCTTTAGAGGATTTGATGAGGGATCTCAACTTTTTATTGAGGCTGATAAGGGTGTTTTTGCAGTCTTGGGACTTCCCCTTATTCCACATCAGTTTCCTCCTTCTGTTGTAGAGTTTGTTTCCTACCCTGTTCCCTCACACCAAGAATATTAGTGTTCTCTACAACCATTAGGCACCAGCTCTAGCTGAAATTATTTCCCTGGATTCCATAAACTCTGTGTAGGCTCTGAGCAGAGCCTACACAGAATGTATCTGTGCAAATGGCTGCAAATTGAAATCGGTAGCATGTACTGCATATTTATGATGTGCACTGCATTTAAGTAAAGTTGCACTGTGAGTACAATTAGCATTGGCTGAAAAACTTCTCAGAACAGTATGGATAATTAATCCGTGTAAGCCTCTATGGTCTGCCCACATCACACACCACCACAAGAATATGCAATAAATCTAGCCATGCCAAATGCATGGGCGCCGGAACCATAGAGTGAGGGGGGAGGGGAGCCCCCCACGTTTGCAGATCATTCATACCTCCAACTGTCCCAAATTATGTCTTATTGTCATGCTTTAGCTGACGTCATCGCGCCTGTCACGGCGCACATATTTCCGGGTTTTCAAATGCTTTTGCGAGTGGGAACGGACAGTTTTATTTAGTTGCTGCAGAATGTATTTTCAGAAGCTGGCCTGGGTAATTGGAGTCCGGAGGATGTATTTTTGGAAGCTGGCCTGGGTGATTTACTCGGAAGATGGAGTCTGGAGTCTGGACTTACTGGGAGAAGCTTTTTCAGAGTGAATAAGCTGGTCGGATAATGGAGTCTGGAGCCCGAACTTACTGGGAGAAGCTTTTTCACACTGAATAAGCTGGTGTGTGTGTGTGTGTGTGTGTGTGTGTGTGTGTGTGTGTGTGTGTGTGTGTGTGTGTGTGTGTGTGTGTGTGTGTGTGTGTGTGTGTGTGTGTGTGTGTGTGTGTCTGTGCATGTGTGCATGAGTGGGTGCGTGTATGTGTGTGTTACTGTGTGTGTCTGTGTGAGTCAGTCTGTCTGTGTCTATGTATTACTATTTGTGTTTGTGTTGCTACCTAGATCAGATGGTTGAAGCATTCATCTATTAGAGATGTCCAAATATTAGCTGTTGCTTCAAGGGAACTAAAGTGGAAAATTGTGTCAGTCTCAAAATGTTTGCCTTTACGTAATATTTCTCCATTATACACTAATACAACTGTCCCTACTTTTAAAGAATTGGCTTATCTGAAATATTTGGGAAACATGATAGTGGCACATTTGTATTTCAGCTTTTGCTATAGTTCCTGTGTTGTGACAGCACAAGAATCAACATGGAATAATTTTCCAAACATTACCTTTTTTAGTCTAAATATTGGTTTATTTGAATATTGAAGACAGATACTTATTGCAGGGCTGTATTTCTGTCACAAATGTAACTGCATTCTTGCAAACAAATATGAGCTTCCTGATGTGTACTTTTTCAGAGTGAGTAAGCTGGTGTGTGTGTGTGTGTGTGTGTGTGTGTGTGTGTGTGTGTGTGTGTGTGTGTGTGTGTGTGTGTGTGTGTGTGTGTGTGCGTTTGTGTGTGCGCACGTGTGCATGTGTAATGCTGCAAGTTAGGGGGCTGTGTAGTAAAATGACTTTGATCATGCTCAAACATTAAGCTTTATTATTAGCAAGCATCTTAAACCTCCAGAACAACTGCTAGGTCTCCTTTATTTTAATTGTTATTTTTTTTGTTTGTTTTTGTAAATTACTGAGAAATTACAGTCTTGTGAATGTCAGTCAGAGAGTTTAATAGTTTGTTGTTCAATGTGAGTGGTCCAAGAGGTAGCACACTTGCCTTTAGTGCACAAGGCTGTCAGTTCTCTTCCCACATGAGATAAATTGACTGCTGATGCTGCTTTGTACGATAAGGGTGGAGTAGTGTTTGGATGACTAGTAACTATGAACCTGTTGTTGGACTGACAGGCATTACCTATTGCATATCATCAGCACATCATTTTTGTTTATGTAACTTAGGCAATTTATTCTTCAAGGGCATTAAGCACAGAATTTGTAGATAACGCACTGAAATGCAAAGTTATTTGTCAGCAGTAACTTTTTCATTAGTTAGAGATCTCTTAAATGCAGAATTATTTTGATGACTTTTACTTCTGCAGAGATTGTGCAAATTGACTGATACTGATGGATTACAATGAGAGCAGTCGGAGTGGCCTTTTATGGTTTAACTGTTCTGAAATGGGTAGCCTTGACACTATTGATTCATATATTTTGTTTCACTGCCTACTGGAAAAAATGTTCAAAACTACAAATTTAAACACATACTTTAATAGGTGGTTCTGTATTAAACAAATAACATAAGTGAATACAATCAGAAAGGTGAATTAAAAAAACATGCATTTATGCATGGTCCAAAAAATGTGTGCAGGTGACCCATGGTTTGAAAACAGCCCAAAGGTACACTTAATCCACTACTTGCCAGATGCATTTTATATGAATGTGGGTATCAATCCAATATCAATGAGTGTGAGTTTCAAGGGAAGAGACATTTACTGTTACTCATGCTAATTCTGTATTTATTGTGAGACTATATTGTTTTGTTTTTTTTTTTTTTTAGAAAATGGCTATCTGTTTATGCTAAAAAATTGAAATAAAGCTTTTAAATTAAATCCAAATATCTATAATTATAGAATAATATTCTATAATCTACAAATCTATAAATATTATAGAATATAATCTATAATCTAAAACTTTATAAATATTATGGAATAATATACATCTATAACTATTATAAAAGTAAAGAAGGAAATAGTATGCACACTGACATGTTTAGGGTCTATATTACATTATCAAACGCTCATGTATTCGGAAACGTAATAGTCGACCCCTAAATGTTGCAAACGTCAAACATCAAACATTTCAATGGAGATCTCTGTACAGTGCGGAAATGGAAGTTTTCCATTGTCTGCACTTTATGGCGATCTCGGAGTTGGTATATTTAAGTAGCGGGGGTGTGGGGGGTGCAGGGGGGCTTGCCCTCCCCTGCTTACAGCATTTAAATGGTTTGCTTGGGTGGGTTTTTTATTTTTTTTAGTTGTTCAATGTTTGATGTTTTTGACATTTAGGGGTCGACTATTACATTTTTGAATACATGAGTATTCGATAATGTAATATAGACCCCATGTTTGAATAGTGTTTTATGGTAGCTGGGGGGAGAAAGAGGCAAGTAATGAGATGCTGGAATGGCTACTTGGTGGAAATGCTGTGGGGGGGGGGGGTTAGGGGGCTGATTCTTTACCTTACCCCCAACAGGATACATCTGATGTCTAAAGGTACTCAGGCTCAAACCCTGTACCTTGGGTACAGGTAAAAGAGCCTAAAGTCCCTAGCCACCATCACTTGTGAGTTTATGTCTCATATTTTTGTTCTGTTCCTCTGGTTTTCAGGAGTGGTAAAACAAAACCTTTTATTCTAATAATTTTCTAAGGTTATAAAATCAGTATTTGAAATGTGTCCCTATTTTGGGGCTGTATTCCCCCATTATTGGCTTTGTTCTGTATTTTTGTGCTAAGAGTTTGAGAGCTATGGTGAGAAGTGAGAACTGAATTCACTAAATGATATGATAGCCATTTAAGTTTGTATTTCTGTCTTTCAAGAAACTGTTGGTTTAGCTTAGTGGTATGTTGTTCTGACTGTAGTGCACAGGGTTCTGGGTTTAAGACTTGACAGTGAAATGCATGGCTGCAACACAATATTTTATGCAAGCAACTTTCCAAAATTATACAAACAATGTTTAAAATGTGTCCTGTTTTTTGACCCCCCCCCCAATTGAAAATAAGTTCAAGAAGCTGTGCAGCATGCCTATGGCCTACACTGCTGTGATTCTGTATTTATATATTGTGTGTAGAAGTAGACTATTATCATGGAAATGTTCTGAATGGAGCAGTTTTCTCATTATTGATGCATGCATTTTGCTTCATTGCCTACTGGAAAAATGTTCAAACAATAAATTTAAAATGCAGTCGTGTGTGGAAGTAGACTGTTATTTATGGAAATGTTCTGAATAGGGCAGTTTTGTCATTATTGGTGCATTCATTTTGCTTCATTGCCTACTGGAAAAATGTTCAAACAATAAATTAAATGCAATTGTGTGTGGAAGTAGACTGTTATCATGGAAATGTTCTGAATAGGGCAGTTTTTTCATTATTGGCGCATGCATTTTGCTTCATTGCCTACTGGAAAAATGTTCAAATAATAAATTAAATGCAATTGTGTGTGGAAGTAGACTGTTATCATGGAAATGTTCTGAATAGGGCAGTTTTGTCATTATTGGTTAATGCATTTTTGTTTCATTGCCTACTGGAAAAATGTTTAAACAATACATTTAAAATGTGCTCTAACTTAAGTCTGACACGTGTGTTGTATTATACAAGGAATATAATTTAATACAATCAGGAAGGTCAATCAAGGAATGCATACATGTATGCATGGCCCTAAAAATGTGTTTGAAAACAGCCCAGAGGAAAATGTGAAAGGCTCAAAATCATGGACAAATTTTAAGCTTTACTCTTTTTACCAAAGCAATGGATGAAGGTAAAACAGTTCACACCACATTACCTTGACCTGGCCAAGCCTTTTGACACAATCCCCTACTCGGGTGTAGTACAAAAGATGAATAATGTCGGAGCAAACACTTACATCACCAGCTGCATTGCCAACTTGGCTCACTGTATGCAGGAGATCAAAACAGGGGAAGAGACCAGTCACCAATGGAGTCCCCCAGGGTTCTGTGCTGAGACTTTTTCTGTTTGGCATATACATCTCAAAAGTAAAAGGAAATACCAAAGAGCTTTGGCCAGCTAAGTTTGAGATGACTGCAAACTAGGAGAAGTTATTAAATTCCTAAATGACTTAACCATCATGTAGGAAGGTTTATCCCAAATAATAACTTGTGTCAAAATCATGACAATGCCCACTGAGAACTGATCCAATTGTTTGGCATTTGGGAACTTGTGTGTACAGTGACCTAACTTTTGACCAACATGTGCACAGAGTCATAAGAAATGCCTTCTATATTGTACAGCTTATAAACAAATTGATTGTGACTAGATCTAGAGATGTTGTTGTCCCCCTTTACAAAGATCTCATTATGTATAATGCCCACTTTGGCATGTATCTGTCCAGCCCCATGCAACAATTGGAATACCTTCAGAGATTCCTTACTAAAAGGATACAAGTCCTAAACAATAGGTCTTGCATGGACCACCTCAAAGATTTATTACTATACTCAGTATCCTACAGAATGCTTAGAGGTGACATGTCTGGCATACAAAGCATCCTCCAACATAATACAGATGGACCTACTGAACATCAGCAAGTCAAATGCCATCAGAAATACTCAGTCCAGGACCTACTGAACATCAGCAAGTCAAATGCCATCAGAAATACTCAGTCCAGGTATCTAAACTGAATGTTGTGGAGAGATGGATATATATCACAGAGGCTACCACTGTTCCGGAACAGACTATCCATAAAAATAAAGCAAAGCTCATCCATCCATATTCAAATGCAACTTGGCTCTAAGGATGGGTAATAGAAAATGTACTCCAGGATTTCCCCTCATGCCACTAATGAATAGAGGCAGTTCCTAAATGCTGCATCCTTTACATGGCCCCCTCAAATTATCTATGGTATAATCACAGTTGTTCTTGCTAGGGCTAATATATAATCATCAGCCATGGGGATAGCTAAGACCAATCAGAAAATGTTAATTCAAGCACCAAAAGGGAATTGGCTAAGCTTAAAATGTCCTCCAAATGAACCTATGTTGTGGTAGCAAATAGTTATAAAAACAAAAACCCTTTTTAGTTCACTAAGTGCCCCTGTCACCCTCTGCCCCCCCTCCCAGTCTTTAACAGCTTCCGGCGCCTATGCCCAAATGATTATCTGAAATGCAGAATTGTTATCCCATCTTGTGTCCTTTTATATATTTTTAATCCATCCCACATGTTTGTATGGCATGACGTGGCTCATGCAAATGCTTAACAGGTTTGTGCAATGGGACTACCCAATTAGCAGACATGACCCAGACATCTGAAAATAGAAACAGGATGGTTTCACTAAATATAACTGTACACTGCTCTGTGATGCGCAAACATGGTCAGCTGTGCTGCACTACTGTGATGCATTGGAAGGTATAACACCTAGTAAAACAATGTTGACAATGTCACTACCCCAGGTGTGACATTGGTTAGGTTTTGGACTAAAGTACAGGTGGTCCTGGGTTCTCATCCAGGGACTACATGCTTTTAATTTATGATGTTTTGAAAGGGAATGACCATGGAAGTGTCTTGGTGATGGCATTTGCAATATGTTTTTTGATTGTTTTCTTTTGTTTTGTTTAAAAAAAGATGTGCAGTGCTTAGCATCAAGCAAATATGAAGTTACTGTGCTGTTTGAGTGATAATAAGCAGTGCCCACCATTTTCAAATGTATCAAATTTTACACAGTGCACACTCTCAGTAAATGCAGAAGGCAGGAAACCATGATATTTAAATGGAAAATGCAGGAAATTCTACTTCATACATTGAGGTTTGACTTGTGCAGCAATGTCTGGAGCAGGTGAAGGTATACATTTTAGAGCACAGTGCTGCGGTGTCCAGGAGTCCAAGGTTTCTGCTGGGCTTCTGAATAGGGATAATGGCCCATGCCTGTTACAGGAGGACTATACTGCCACTGAATAAAAAGTGGAAGCCTGGGATAGTTTGGCAAGGGCACTTACCTGTGCATCTGGTATCCAACACACTGGTGAACAGTGTTATCACCACTATGATGACCGCTATAGAAGAAAGATGGGTATGCTGGATCAGTGGATCAGGGATTGCCAAGCAGGGAACACCCTGGTGGTGTGCAAGTATGATGCTCATGTATTACCTGAAAATACTCAAGCTGGCTATGGTAAACCCTGGTATTCATAATTGCTTTTTCTTTTTTCTTTTTCTACAGCTGCAGAAGAGAGGGCCTTGAATGTGAGGTCCCACAGTAGGCAACTGGAGCGGATGAGACAAACATGTGGTAAGTAAGAATAATTATATAAAGCACTCTTGTTGCAGTACCTTTCAATAATGCCTATATCTTCTGAAAATTCAGATAAGAATCATTGCTTTGCTCTGGTCATTTTAGGGTTCATAGTGGTCTGGCAAGTACTTTATGAAGACATCAATAAATGAGTGTTGATAAATCATGTTAACACAAATCCTATGCAACTATCCACATGTGTAATAGCAACAATTGAAATATGTTCATAATTCAGTTTCCTTGTACACCCAAATATGTAATGATATATCTCAATATCTTGCTCTGAAA
The DNA here is from genome assembly GCF_019279795.1 of Protopterus annectens. Lineage (NCBI taxonomy): Eukaryota > Metazoa > Chordata > Ceratodontiformes > Protopteridae > Protopterus > Protopterus annectens. Next base: position 1,344,365,222 of record NC_056744.1, read on the forward strand.
GGTGGTGATGTGTGGCCTGAAATGCAAAGCAACAGTAGTATATTCCCAGATAATAGTGCCCATGAGTCTATAAAAGTGTAAAATAAAAAAATAATTTGCATTATGTTGTATTGAAAAGCAAAAGTACATTATTACTGTGGATACCACTTGTGGCTTGTAATACCACACTTCCCAAATATAACAATCATCACATTACATTTCTGTGTTATCTTTACATCAATAAAAATATAGTACTGTCATGTAATGATCATTAAATCATTTCAAGTGCAGACTACCAGACCTGCCCTGCTGTCACATGTCAGCACTGTACATGTAGTCCAAGTAAAACAGGGATTTGTTGCCAGTTGCAATTGTGTATGGTAGATTGTATCAGAAGACAATAAAGCTATTTTTGAAATCTTGTTGTATAATGTGTGAAGTTTTTAATGTTCTCCTTTTTTCTCTCACCCCACCCCATATCTTCTTTTTGTTATTTATATATTGCTTATTTTTATTATGATTTGTCTTATTGTTATAATTTTATTTCTTTATTCATATTACAACTTATTATATCACTTTTATTTCTTATGTTTTACTATGTATACTTATATCCTCTTCTGTTTATGTTAAATTTCACTGCATTAAAGTGTTCACTGAGAAAAGTGTTAAAATGCATTTCTAATTATTTGCAGTATTAGTCTGTCTACCTGCATGTCCGTGAGATAATAGCAATGTGTTATATTTATAAATGTCTGTGAAAATAGTGTATCCCCAGGATTCAATAAAATCCATGAAAGCTCTATGTAGAGCCTACATGGAATGTACCAGTGTACATGGCCACAGTTCCCCCTCAGCACATGCCATGCATATTAATCATGGTGCCCTGTCAAGGGACATCACAATAACACAGATATTGAATCCATGTAGGCAGCAATGTAGTGTCCTATGGTTGTAGATTGTTCAGGAATTCCTGGACAGATGTTACATACAGGATAAGAATCCCTGCAATGTACCTCGGTTGTCTAGAAATATGTGTGAATTTTAATATTATTTATTTATTTTATTTTTTTAGTGCCTGTTTGTGTGGCGCAGTGGAGTGATGTAATGCTGAGCTGCACTTACACATACACAGCTGACACCTGCCAGACATCTAAAAACAGAAACTGGATGCAATTAATTATTTATTTTGGATCATAGGATCATAGGAAGTCATTGGCTATTGACCCTGAGGCCCTTATAAGCCTAGTTAAGAGTTTAGCCCATGTTTAAACAAGTCAGCACCCAATGCCTCTGTCCAGTAGGAACACTAGTGTAGTTCCAGGGTTGTATTTTCTGTTTTCCATCCAGTAATCCATGTTGACATAAAAATGGGTAAAGAGGTACCCTGCTTGACATGGAGAGGAAGTCTATTCTACAGATGGGGGAGTCTCTGGGACACAAATCTGTCCCACCAACAGCTCCTATTGATGTCACAGACAAGGTTGAGGCTATGCATGCAGGTTACTGAAATGGAGCTTGGCTTGTGAATATGCTGCAGTCCCATCAAGGCAGGTCCGAGATCGCCTTGTATGCCAGACAGATGTCACCTCTGAGGAGTCTGTATGAAACTGAGTAGAGGGATAGGGCTTTTAGCCTATCTGTATATGGCATATTTTTGAGGCCCTGGATTTTTCTGGTGCAGAACCTCTGTAGTTTCTCCAGCTGCTGCATGTGCTTAGCAAGGTACATGCCAAATGGGGCACTGTACTCAATAAAGCACCTTATAATGGAAGAATACAGGGATGTTATGCCCTCCTTGTCCCTGGATGAGATACCCTTACTTATGAGGTGGGTCATGTAGAAAGCTTTCTTTACAATGGAAGCAACATGGTGGTGCTATCAACCTGGGTGCTTAGGACACTATTATTAATGTGATAATTTGTGGGGACATCACTCTCTCCAAAAGGGACGATGATGCATTTCTTTGGTATTCAGTTTGAGGTCATGTTTCTGGCACAGAGCTCAGGAATGTTGAGCTGCACTTACACATGCACATGTGACATCTGCCAGACATCCATAAATAGAAATCAGATGTAATTAATTATGTGTCTACCTTATGTTTATTTTATATTATGAATGGTCATTTGCGAGGTGCAGCGTGATGCTTAGCAAAGCTAACAGGTAGGTTAGTAGTATATGTGAAGGTATACCTGTTTTCATGCTATTCACATAGCTAAATAGGTAGAGTCACAACCTAGAGTGTTGCAAGTCTCAAGTTCCAGTCCCCAGCCATCATACCATTTTACATGTATTGCTGTGGAAAAGTGTGAGCTGACCTACAGGGCAGATTAATGCAAAAACAAATTTATTACATTTGAGAAAGCTGTGCAGTGCTAAGCACTGCTTAAACATGGTTAACGACTACTCCTATTTGCGTGTTGTTAAGCTTCGCTAAAACATGGTTGTGCAAGTTTATGCAATGCTCAGCTCTGCTAAGCAGGTTTGCATGATGCTAAGCAACACAGCGCTTTTCTGAATATTGCAGTATGACGTGTAAAGGTGGGAAAACAGCATTTATTAAGGGCAATAGGTGGAATTCTACAGCATTCGTTGGAGTCTTATTAACCTGTTGATATGCCTGGTGGTGTTTGTGAGGGAGTAGGCTTTTGGGTGCAGAGGTGGGGTGTGCAGGAATCCAGACTGTTTGTTGGACTCCTGCTCTGAAAATGCAAACTGCAGCTGTGGCAGGGTGATTATGAGGACTCAGAATATAAAGGGAAGCCTGGGATCAGTTGGCCAGGCATCTTACCAGTGCTATTGGTACACCCTGCACTGGTTAGCAGTATCATCACCACTATAATGACTTGAAGCAAAGGAAGAGGGGAACCTTGGATACCTGGGTCTGACAGGCTAGGGCTGGGCATGCCCCACAGATATGTAAGTATATTTGTCACTGCTTTACTAAAGTACAACCTGAATCTGTGCAAACCTAGTATGAGTAATTGTGTGCTTCTTTTCCACAGAACGGGCTTGAAATGTCCAGTGTCATGCCGGGTGCCTGGCCAGGATGCACTGTGGGTGTGGTAAGTACAGATATTTTCTGATAGCTGTAGTGCAATAAACAATAAACAATACCAATAACAATAAGCAATAAGGTGTAAAGCAGGATTGTGGTTTAATAAATAACATGGTGTAATAAGTGCAGTAGGGCTGTATTCAGTGCATGCCTGTTCTAATGTTGCTGCAGTCAACTGTAAAACTGAAATAAATAAAGAATGCCAAAGTAATTGCCTAATAAATGTATTGCACAACCCACACTATGGTCCAGGGCTGTCTGCAGCCCACTTTCAGTCACACAATGCTCTGTATTCCTCCCACTCCAGGAACAAGGTATATCGGTAAGGTAGCCCACATTGTGGGCAGTTATCATGTGTATACTTTACAGATTATAAGGACCAATAGCAATAATGTATAAAGCAGGATTGTGGTTTCATAAGAATATGTTGAAATAAGTGGAGTAGGGATGTATTCATTGCATATCTGTTTTAATGTCACTGCAGTCAATTGTTACATAATGTGCACATGTCCCCTGTAGTCACAGCTTTTGGGTTCTACTCTCATTCCTGCCAACTAAGAAATTATGTTTTTCTAGTCTACTTAATGTACATAAACATACCTCTCAAGTGTCATGATTTTTCGTAATGTAATGCCAACTGCCCAATCTGTCTGGTTCATGATTAGCAGATAAATGATTACCTGGAATGCAATGTATTTGCAAATCTTTTACAGAACACCTCAGTAGTCATGTACATGCACATTATGTGAAACAGTTCCTTGTAGTTGCGCACCTGCATTTGTTAGTGCTTGGCCTATACTACCCCATGCTAACAGCTTGAGAGGTATGTACATGCTACATCATCTATAGAAGAATTTGAGTCACTGTACTCACAACAGACACTGCACACCTGTAGAGGTGTGTATTAGCAATCTGTGTAGTAATATCATCTGTGACTTCACTAATGGTATGTTTTTGTCTCTCTACCACCACTTATCTTCTTTAATTTATCAATGTTATTTATTATTATGATTTAATATTAATATATTCTGTTAAACTGTTTTGTTGGCATTATGGGTTATTTCATTATGGTTCGCTATTAACATACTTACTGTTATGTCATTTAATGTTGTGTTCCACATAATATATCATAATATGTATTTGGATTAATCCATATTATGTTCCATTATGTTAATACTAACATTGGTTTGGCTATTACTAACCTTAATCTATTGTTACAACTAATTTACTACTGCATGGCAAGGTAGGGCAGTTCCAGGTGATCCACATACTTTGACTCCTCCAGCAATGGCACCTGGGCCCAGCACACCTGGGACTCGATCTGGTGGTGACCCCTCTTCTGCGCCTGCACTATCTCCAGTGTCAGGTAGTTCTGTCTCAAAGGAAGGGGCTTGTCCCCCCTTTGGGACCAGTGGTGGAGGGAGTGTTGTCACCCGCAATGAATTGCCATGTTTGGTGCACAGGATTGTGCTCCATGGATTTGGATGCTGCCTGCACTGAATTGAGGACATGGTGGCCACCCTGGTTGGGCAGCCTCACCCTGTAGCCCAGCCTCCACCACTGCCACCCCAGGGGCAGTGAAAGAGCAGTGCCAACATTACTGTGGATGAGGACTTGAGTCACACTGCTACCTTGTGAGGTACCAGAGACTGAGATTCCACAATAACCTCTTCATGCACATTGTTCACCCCCTCTTGTGTCACACACCACCTCTATTTGCTGTCTTGTCTGTCTTATCTGCCTGCAAAGCTTCATCATCTTCCTATCTTATCTCCTCCACACGTACCTATGTCCCTTCCCCAACATTCCACTCTCACCTTAAAAAAATGGGCACCTGTCCTCAGAAAATATATCTTCCTGTGCATAGCTCTCCATTTCAGACACATGTCCACCCAACACATGTAATTTGGTACAATTGGATGACAATGCAATTATGTTGCCCTCACCCCTCTATCTGGGGGGTGACAATCAAAATTCATCTACAAATTCTGTGAGAGTACACAGTTGTTGTGTACAACAAAAGGATACCTATGGATCTTCCCTACACTCTTTCTGCACATATTTGCCTTTCACTATGTTTTTCCCCCTGATTGAATCCCATTTCACCACTGTCCTATATCCCCGTTTATTTTAGTTAAAGATTTTTTGTGCAACGTTGTGTGACACAGCTCATCACACAGCACTGCTAAGCTCAGCTAAATGGAGCTATATTGATATATGTGTTTTAAATGATAATAAACACATACAAAATAAACACCTGCCTCCTATTTCAACCCAAGACCATCACACTTGTAGACCACTGCATTAACCTGCCATGCCACACAGATGTTAATTAAAACCGTTGGTTTAAGCAAAACATAGCAATTTGAAGTTACTGAAATTAAGCATGTGTAAGCACAGCTGTGCATTGTGCCACATCTCGCAAACGTACTGAAAAAGTAATGGAAAAACTGGGAGTGTAATTTCCAGTCTGGTACAGGAGTACAGCACTAGAAAGTCAGACCAACACTAATGGGTGTAATTGAGGTCTCTAATAGCAGGTAAATGGGCACTTTTAACAGAAACATGTACAAGTACACCTGCTAAAACATTAATGGCAAAATACATGTTTAACTGGGAATCTGGTGGAGAAATTCATCACTTTAAAGCCAGGCACATAATAGTGGATATAATAGAGGTATGTCACAGATTGTATGTTATAACTTCACAAATATGCTTGCTTAAACAGTGACTCAGTAGCTCAGTCTGTTAAATGCTTTGCAAACAGTAAGTTTTGCCACACATCGTCCTGGGTTCAAATCCAGTGGCGTGTAGCATTTAAATTACATTATTGTGAAGCCATCAAGGAATGACTGAATCATGCACTCTTTATCCACACAATGCGTATCTAATAAAATGTCAGCTTTTTATTGATGGAAGTCACAGGCTTGCAGATAGCAACACACTTGACATATCCTTATAGCAACACTATAAGTGCATAATGTTTCAGGTCATGCATTAATATACATTCACAGAGGATTTTAACTTATTTAATATAAATGAGGCTCACTAACGTCATTAATGGCATCTGAAAGTACCCTTTCTGTTAGTTGTCACCTGTTTGCTAAAGCCATCCTTATTACATAACAATCTTCTCATGTTCTTTCTATTCTTGAAAGTAAACCTTGGTGACTCTCGACGATGTCCTTTAATTAAAAAATGTAAAGCCTGCACGTCCATAGATAGTGATAATACTTTTATACATCCATGAACCAACCGTGTCTATAATTTTGATGTTTATGCTGATTGTAATACACAGCATTTGATTTATCTAGCCTGTTGTGTCCAATGTACTGCCTTTATATAAGCAAGATGGATCAACGTTTAAAGGACCATATTTTACATCATTTAAGGGATATTAAAAATTAGACTTGAATAATGCACTTGCTATGCATGTTTCACTTAATCCCTCACATTATTTTAAGTTTAGTGATGGAAGTAGTTCCTTGGAATATAAGGGAAGGGGATGTAAAGAATAAAACTGAAGTTCATGAAGTTAGCTGGATAGTCAGCATGAGAGCGAATCTCTCACTTGGTCTAAACAGCGTTGTTCCACTTAAACCAGTGCTGAAAGCTAGAAGACACAGGATTGGTTCTGAAATGGAGGATTAACAGGAAGAAAATATAGGATAGGCCATGTTGTGGAGGCTTGCCTGCTGTGTAAGGTCTGAATGGATAAAGCCATGATTGGCCATTGAGAGAAGGTGTGTGCTGAACTGGTAACATAGATTGGTTTAACCTGGTTTTAAATAAGATGGGAGCACAAATTAGAAACATGATCTGAAAAAGGCTAATAAAGCTGAAAGCACTTATCAACAGATTTTTGTGCTCTGCATACTGTTGTTTTTAACTGGAAATTAAAGATTATTTTTATTTATATTAAGCTGTGGTGGTAGCCAAAGATTTTTCTTCCTGCAAACACTTTATATATCTGCACATATCAACAGAGGAGTATTGTACTCTATCAGGTATGTAACCTTTTTGTTTACAAAATGATATGTATGTGTGAATATACATAGGAGGAATGGGGATTACAGCATTAAGCCTTTCTTAGAACTGCAATGATGACATGTCCTGGAGCTCCAGATTTGTTACACCTACAGAGGATGTACAGTACATCATGGGTGGAATGTTTTTTGTGAATATGGCACTCTGATCTCATGGGAATGTCCCTTTATAGTAGTTGTAATACCACAGTGCTATTTGTTGACACTGTTGTTTTGACGTATTATCGGGGGGGTTGCCACTAGGGGACACATTACAATGGATCCCTGTTTTGGGTGTATGATCATTCAGCAGTGTCAGTCCTAGCATACACGGGAAAAGCTGATTATTGCTAATATCTGAGTTGTAGCCACATAATTAGTATGTCTGCACACTGTGAAATATGACATGTGTGATCAAGCAGTGGATAATGCTAGCCATTCTGTTCTTGCTGTATCTCTACATAGTGTACTTCCACATATGTGACCCTAACATTTGTTCCCATTTTGTTGTCTTTCAGGAAACATGTATGCCAAATGACGTGCCCCTTTTACAGATGCTGAGAATTATATAATCCTGGAAGGCTTCCATCAACACCATGAACTCCTATTGTCTGGTGGGATGCACAACAGGGAACAGCAGGCAGCATTGTGGGCTGACCTTGTCCAAGATGTGAATGCCATAAGTCACAAGAGCAGGACATATGAGCAGGTTCAACACTGTACCACAGATATGATTAATGCTGCAAGCAAAAGAGCAGCACACGTGGACAGGTATAGTGGTGCCACCGGTGGAGGTCTTGCAGCAGAACAAGCACTCTCAGCAACTGAGGAATTCCTGGCAAACATAGGAACACATGCTATCTCCCAAGCATCCATTACACCATATACCGTGAATGTGGGTGACACAGTTTTGATGGCAGAGGAGCATCTAGGTAGGCTTAGTTTGATCAGCACTGGAATACTGTAGCATTCAGTGTGTCAGGGTGCAGATTCCTTATGTGGGCATCATGTGTTTGTTCTTTGGGGGGGAGTTTAACTCTAGTTTGAATCTCATACTCAGATTTTGACCAACATAACAACTAACAAAGTAACTACTGTAAATGTCAGATATATGGACATATTACCCTGTTATAGTGCAACATGGTAGTGTTTACTTTTCACAGGTCCCTCAGGAATCAGAAAAGACTGTGGTCCTGCTTCTTGTAAGTACAACACTGTTTTGTTACAGGTGTAGATTTACTGCAATGTATTCCCTAAAATGTCATCCCAGGCCTGCTGGCTAGATTACTGTACTATCAGCATGGTTACCAACTACACAGATATTTTCTGACTGTGCACACTTTAGAGTCATACCTATGCCCTGTAGGTGTGACAACACTGATAGATGTGACAGTATTGTCAGGATATTACAGATTGCTATATGTGTCAACTGTGCAGAGTCTTCACAAATGTCAACAGTCTACCTCATTGTTGCTGATGAGATTGCAATGTAAAGAGCCTTTATTTACAAGTAACTACAGATGTTTGTGGGAAAAGTAATGTCCTCATGCCCTACTATATGAGGTTTGAGGTTAAACAGGTCAGTAATATTGACAACAGTGTACACAGCTTTACATATATTGCAACATAGTACTGCAGAGCATAATAGTACAAGTATTAATGTACTGCTTTTCCCTTTCTTAACACTTGTGACTGGGGGGTTAGTGTCTGTCCCCTACACAACCTGATGTCAGTGTCTCTTCAAACTCTAATGATGATGGCCAAAGTGAGGCACAGGTGGGGGTTTCAGGGGCTGAATCTGTCCCAGAGGTTTATATCCCTCTTCTGCCCTCATTATCCCCGCACACAGTCAGTATGCCTACACATACCCAATCCCTGGATGCCACAGATATTAGACAGTCAGAGGGTGGGGACAATGAACAGGAAAGTGTGGTAACTATGACTCCAGTGAGTGTAGACATTGGCCATGGCCAGAGACCTGGGAAGGCACCACACAGATAGATTGATAGGGGTGCTCATAGGAGGCCTGCTGTCCTTCCACCACCTGATGCAGGTGTCTCACCATGGGTCACTCAGCATATGTTTTGGGCCATCATGGAGGAACAGACACATTCAGAAAGAAATTCCAGATGAATGGTCAGGGTTAGGGATGCAACACAGTCTGATATCTATGACTCTCTCCACTGCATTGGTGATACACTGGATCAGTTCACTGATGAAGTAGAAAGAAAGTGGTCTGAGACAGATCACAGAATACCTGTATTGGAATGCACATTGTGATGGAATGTCTGGTTTTAGTTGAGCATCAGACTCATGGAGTAGGTCAGCAACTACATCTGCTGAGAGTCCACATGGCCATGCTCAAGCTCCCTCCTGTAGAGGTAGTACATACAGCACTCCAGAGTGGAGTGTGTTGTCCACACCAAGATGTGGCAGGCCATGGACTTGTGGTCCTGGGTGCTTCCAAGGAAGACACAGACCCAGTAGACAGCAGTCACCTTCAAGTACTAACACCAATTCTGACCTTGACCATGGAGGTGCCAGTGCAATGCCTGGCATATCTAGTCCCCGTGTTCAGGCTCAGAGATGGTGAACTGTCAGCTCTACCATGCATGGTTCACAGCTGTCCAACATGCACACATGTAGGGCTAGCACTGATCTTGATTGTGTTCATGCACACAATCACATACCACTGTCAAAATCTGTCACGTACAGACACACATGAAACATTTCCATGGTCCATCTTGCCTGCTTCCATTACTGACTCACACACATGCTTTCAACTTATTGGATCAGCCTAGGCCTCCTGCACCCCCACACAACACCCTGTGCAAGTGATGATACCTGTGCCACACCCCTGTCATACTCATCATTGATACAGGGAAATTAAGCTATGTGGCTGATGCACAGGGTGACTATATAAATTAATATGTAATAGTGTAATGCAGTGTTGCTTTACTATTGCACTTGTACTGGTCACTGACAGATACTGATTTCTGACATTTGTAATGAGTAAGTCGCATAATTCTGTGTATCTTATGTTGTATGATGATGTAATGACTGTATACCTACACAATGAAATTTGTGTCACAGATTTGTTTATGGTTCAGTTTCAGGAGTCTGTAGGGGACACCTATGGATGCACACTGGCAATAAACCCACAGACATCAGAGCACAGGATGGAATGTCAACACAGAAGACATATGTCTCCAGAAAGGTAACAGCAGTATAGGTGAGTTGACCATAGGGTCATATGTGTATTACAGGCTAACAAGGACAATGGTGTTATGCAGCCTAGTCATGCATCCCTCATACTTGACATGTTCTAATACCATTGATAAGTGTCAAAAGGGTTTCTGGAGCTAATGCATCTACAAGCTGTGGTGATGAAGATGACCCATCTATAAATTTACCATGTCCATTACATACATTTGTCCTACATCAGTTATGACAGTCTTGTTCTGCATCCCATTGTATAACTTGTATATGATGTGCATTACAGCAGACATGTGCTTCACATGCATAGGGGGCCTGTTTCATATTGGGTGTAGTGTCTGTGTTACATACCTATCTCTCCAGCATGTACAATTTATACCACAGTGATGGTGTGTAGGTGTGTAGAACAGGTAATACATGTGTTAGTTCTGTCTTAGATAAGCAGGAGGTACACAGTGGGATTTGTCACCTCCCCGTTTGGCAGCAATACACATACCCTCCAAAGCATGTAGGAAACAGACTACACATGTATGCTCTTGACAGGGACTGCATTGGACATGTTATCTCTAATGTGTATTGGTTTACCATGGAACCTGTGTGGCTGCTCCAGTTGTAAGATATGCCTGTGTAGTGACATAGCAAAGGTGCCATTGTACACAATGATAGGTGTGATGAGTGCCAAATATGGTATAACAATGACAGTCTGGGATTTACATGTCATACCTTTCTGTATAGTTTGTACAAAACTGAATGGATCCCCACATCTTACTGACCAGTGAAAGTCAAAGGCTCACTATGTCCATAAGGGCACGGGTAATGACTCAACTGTGTGTGGTGTGCAAATACTACTATATTTTCCAGGGGTGGATGACTTCAAAAAGGATAGTATTGTGCAGTTCTTGGCACTTGCTATTTGTCATTGGCTCTAACAACAATTAAATATGTGTCTCTGCCCATTCTGGAAAACTGTTGTTTCTGTGTGGGATTCAGTGATAGCTCCTAATTTGCAACCACCTGCTAATGTAGCCAGTCAGAGGTTACTGACAGTGGCTGTGGCTGCAGAGATGGGAATGACTGCAATGGGTACTTCATTACTGATGTCTAAGGGAAGTCTACTGGTGACTGGCACCATTGTAGTGTAGGTCTACCTAATGGTGTCTTCCCAGATTATGACTATCACACACTTGGCTATCCAACAGCTGACATACCACTCTGTAACTAACCTACACAGTTTCCAGCAATGCCTGATGACCTAATATTGTCAAACACTTTGCCAGGCCATGGTAGGTGGATTGAGTCATATTCCTGTCATCCATTGCATACTGTAACACTCAATGAGGCTCACCAGTTAGGGTAGGTAGGCATAATCTGCCCTTGAGCAAAGCAAACTGTGTTTGGTCCAGTGTCTGAGGTGTACGACATTGTTACTGATCATATCCATGCTAACTCCTTTTATGGCTTTACATATCAGATTACTGAGAGATCTGAGGACACTGCTTGGCACTGCATGCTAGTTTTCCTCTGTGCAACTAAGTATTGCATTTACTTCCATCATGTTCCAAGAAGTGTCATCCAAGGTGTCTGCACAGAGGACAGATAAACAATGGCGGGAAATGTAATATGTATACTCTGTGAAGGTAAGCTGGGAGGTTTTACACAGGTATCTGCAGTTGAACACTACTCCAGTGGTGTGTACTGCAAGGTCACAATTACCTTGTGAAAAATGCAGAAATCAGGGGAATCCCCTGAATTGCTGGTGCCTGGCTACTACATCTTCTGGTCTCACCACAGCCACTCTGTCATGGGATACCATGCTCTGATACTTTTTCTATCATCACATGCAAAATGTTACTATGAAGCTCATGATGAGTAGCAGGACACAGCATGTTTGTTCATCCACATAGTTGTCCCACATCATGAAAGGCTCTGTAGGCTTCACATACCCTCCTTCAGGTAGATGCCTTGATTAGCGACCCAAGCAATCAGTAGGCTTTTGCATGTATTATGCCTTCTGTACCAGGGTTGGTGTTACATCACTAAGGACCTCACCAGATGGTGATTAGGATCAAAACTGCAGAGTCACAATATAATGTCCAATGTCCAATGACATAGATGTCCAGACTTGTTGAGACAAGCAGCACAGTGGTGGTAATCCATCTTAGGTAACAATTTCATAGCAGTTCATGCATCCTGCCATTCAACAGACTAATGGTGGATATCTGCATAACATGGCTGTGTGGCCTTCTGCAGAGGACTGGCCACCTTTGGCCAAAGTGTGTCCACCTCCCACATGCCCTAGGTATGTCATATTTTACAGGTTTGTACCTGGAACACATGCCTGTTTTCCCACATCATGTCACACAACAACCAGTTTGCTGTGTGGTTGCTTGAAAGGCATTGTACTCTTGCAAGGCCAACGTAATGTCAGCAAAGTTGAACAAGTCATCTGTGCCTGCATGATCATCTACATCTTCACTGCAAGATGTGCCCACAAACACTGTGTTTCAGGCTGTCAACCCCAAGGGTGTGGCAGCATGACCCTAACTTTGCAGGACTTGCACAGTATCATATTTGTAGGTATGGTATTGGGACCATGCCTAATGACAGGATTATGGTCAATTCAAGGTCCACATGGCTGGCAAAGCATTGTATGGCACACTGTCAGGTGCTGTGTTACAACAGGGGGACCTACATAAAGGTGACATGTTACATTTCACCATCTGTCATGACACTGCCTAATGATGGCATGTTGTGATGTACACACAAGCATGCTGTATTGCAAATGGCACTATCAATGACTGCTGATGACATGAAAAGTGTACCCACCCCTCTACACCCATGCCACAAAAACACAACGTGTGACTGATGTGACTGTATATCAAACCTTGATTCCATGGTGTCTCACACAGCAGTCAGTACATATGGCAATGAGTATTTTGCCAACATGCACAGCTCACCTCCTTCACCAGCCACACCCACATCACACACACCTGCATGTGTGCAGCTCCTAACCAGACACATTCCCAAACAACAGACACCTCAGAAAATCCTACCTCTGGAGAGCACAGTACACATAATAGTGCATGCACCACTGCCTCACCTGTCGCACACCTGAGGCAAAACACAAAAGCAAACTTATTTTTCATAGTTAAGTACATCTTGAGACACATTGATATCTGTGTCACCAGGCAACATATGGAAAATGTCACTGTTAGCTGTCTTTGGGATGACACAATACACCATACCACACATTGCCGCAACTCAAGGAATATCAAGTGATATACTGATGACATCATATTTCTTGAAGTTGTGTATGACTTGGGACATACATCACCGGACAGTATGCAGATATATGACTGAGCTTACACACTGTGTGTCTCTTGTGAGTATGCCCATAGCTGTCAGCTGCATTTGACCCTCACCTAGGATGATGGCTCAATACACACAGAAAATGAGGGACATCAATAATTGCCTTAGTTTGTGGTGTCATTGTAATGGGATCCACCACATGTCTGCCTGGGATGACTTGATCAACAGACATCAGTGCTTCACCAGAGATGGTCTTCATCTCTCACCCATGGGATTTTGAGTACTGGCCAAGGCTGCTGACGCCCCCACAGTGCATTTGATAGGAACTATCTGAAGCTAAAACTTTCCAGTGAGAAAGCCATCTTTATACAACATTATGGTTATCCTGCTACGTGCTGGGAATGGCAACTGAAAACCCCACTCTGTCGAAGGTGTCCCCACCATGGAATATGCAGACATTTGTATAGTCAAAGACACAAGACACCTGGTTCATGACTGTGGACCACACCACAGCCATAGCAGACTACACATCCTTCCACATGTGCAGACCTCAAATTGACAGCATGCAAGGTAATGCAGGAGGTGTATACATATTCATTTAGGATAGATACAAATGAAGATTTAGTGAAACACTATGCTTCCTCAGAGACTCTGCAGGTGCTATTCACTGCTGGAAGGGCACCTACTCAAGCCATTGCCAGCTACAGGAGCAGCTCCATTAATCCAGACACCCATTGTGCTTATTTGAATGTACATCTGGCTATCAAGATATATCAGTACACCATGGTTTGGAGTAACATTAAGTAACCACCAACCATGTTGCTTAGTCATGTTGAAGCTCACTTGAGCAAAGGCTAGTCCATGTCCTTAACTACAATGCCCTGGACAAGTGGTGTGACATCCTCACAAGGTGAGGCAATGTAGTGCTTCATGTATTTCCCATTATAGGTTACCACTGCAGCCAAATAGTGTAAGGTCCTCCCTGGTGAGATCTGACCACGGATCAGTCTCATTAAAACTATCAGACCTAATCCCCCCTTGCAGAAATACAGAAATATACTTCAACAAAGCAATGTATTACCTCCTATGGGATGGTTTACATAGCATGACTGCATCTCCCCTCTCAGATGGGACAGGCAAGTATTCAAAGCTCTACACCCATGCATTATGTAAGCAGCAGTACAACTGCATAGACTCGGCTGTACCTAGCAGGGGGAACGTGAGCTCCTCATGGTACATCAAACCTGCATGGCGGACAACTGCCATTAGCAGGCTGTACAATAAGAGGGGGCAATTGCTGTGTGATAGTTGGGGTGAGTGTGCCACCTAAAATGGATGCAGAACCTTCTCAGCTAAAAAAAGCACATAGTGTTTGTGTGACATCTTGTAGAAACACTATTTGACAAAATTAGCCTCCCCCCATAAAGCAGAGCCATAAGACACAGTGTAGTTACATGTGTATCCTCAGAGGACAAGCCCAGGTTGTCAGTGAACTTGTACATAATGATATCACGTATAATGAGTCTGTACTCACAGCTAAACTGCTGTCCCACAGGTTCTGCATCAACTTCACTCCCCTGACCCACCACATGTGCCACATGACATTCATACAACCTGTCTCATACCTTCCATATCTACAGACCAGGTCGTAACTGTCCTGTCTATGGGGGATACACAGCTTCTATTGGACATGCTAACATCCAGGTTGAGTCCTACGTGGGATCCACCAAGGAATGCTAACACTACTGGGAACTCCTTGCAATCATACTGTAAACACTGGCTGCATCCCAGCTGACTGGATAACGGCAACTGTTATCACCTTGTACAGAGGTGGTGCATCCACTGACCACCAGAACTATAGACCTTTTTGCCTGCATAGCTATATCTGTATGGCCACGGGGCAAATCATCATAGAGCTGATCAGAAAGCACATATGTGATTTACAAACAGTTGACTGTACACAGTTTGGATGTCTGACAGGGAGATCATGGCTCTTAAATGTGGTGGACATGTCTGAGGCAGTCACCAAGGACCCAGGTAAGGGGACTTCAGGGCATACAAACCACTGGATGTAGCCAAGCCATGTGAATCTATCCCCCACTTAGGCATCATTGACAAAAGCACCTACTTAGGCATCAATATCATTATAGGGGTCACTAAGTGGCTCATCGATGGCACACATACTCAAAATAAAGAAATCTACCTCCAATAGCTGATTTATAGCAGCAGTGTTCAACAGGGCTCAGTCCTGGCTCCTGTACTGCTTGGCATCCATTTAACCATGATACAAGTGAATACTGACTGTCTGTGGCTGACAATGTTGGCTGATGCCTGCAAACTGTGAGCAGTCATAGACTCTGAGTTATGTCAATACCCTGCAAGACGGTATTGATGAACAAATGCCTGTTGACATACTACTGGCCATAACATCCATGCAAATATATATGTAGTATCATTTCCATTGGTAGCACCTATTTTTCTGGTAAGTAGTACATCAGTCGCAACATGTGATGTACACACTCATTGGTGATAGAAACTGACACACAGGCCTGGCCACACAGGTTATACCTAATGTGCCTAAGATCACCATGTCTCCCCAGTGGTAAAGATGGGAATCATATGTCATAGCTGAGGGCACAGTCACCTGAAAGTAACATACTCATAACTTCCATGTACTCTACCCTCAGCATGCCAATATTCGAGTGCAATGGCCATTTTGTACTATACCTTTCCAAGCACTTCTGGCAGTTGCATACAACACAATGGTTTCTCACAAGGGAACTTTACTTCTTCAGTATCTGTTCACTAGGCTTTGTCTGAAATCAGTGGTCATTGTAGCCTGTGGCATATAGACTACTCAGAGGTGAACTCTGCCTTGCATACAGGGCAATGTGTGACCCTGCTTGACTAGAAATGTTGCATATCTGTAGGTGGCATTGTCCATGGATTACTCATTCTAAGAACATTAACCTAGAATGTAGCATTCGTAATAAATGCTGGTGGGAGACATCTGTCTAGCAGACTTTAACACAACTTTGAAACAGAATCCTGCCTAATGGCAAACAGAGCACCTCAGTGGACCTTGTCAGATGCAGGTATGATTGGCTGGGTCACAGGGCTTCTGTCTGTGTCCCTCATAGACATGGGCAATATGTGCTGATCATCTAAAAGGGGTATAAACTTGGCTAGGATTGTGAGGGCCCTTATGCTACTAAAGATAAAAGATCTCATGATTCCATAAGCTTAGTTAAAATGCTGTAACAGCCACACACACAAACCTGGCTATATTGAGGATAGCACCACTTCCATTTTACAAGACACAGCACACATGCAAGTTGGCTGCATGTATATTAGAAGATTTATCTATCTGATGGTACACAATACAGATGACAGTATGTGATGCACATGCTACACCTCAAGTGTGCTATTACTACCTCTTTAGGACATCTTGTGCTTGATGACATCACATCAGCAAGCCTAGTTGTGGTCAGACATTTGGAGGCCCACATCACCTGCTACAACCAAAATACTGCAAAACCCTACATCTCTCTAAGTTACTGAGGTGATCATATTTATGTTGTATGGAGATACACAAAATGAGTGGTCTGGAGTGAGATTAGCACCTCTACCCATCTACTCTTACACAATATAGATCACAGTTCTTATTGCACTCACCACAGCTTAAGTATGACATTACAATGGCTGCTGGTAGTCTTAAGGTTGATGACATCAGCAAGCCTTGTAGAAGAGGGAAGTTAGATACATATAATATCTATGTGAGAGAGAAATAGTGGCAGACAGATATGTATACACATATGTATGTATGTATGTATAGACATATCTATGCATAACAGGTCATTTGGGGCATGGGGCAACAGAATTCTGCTCTGTGTAACTAAGTGTATGAGGATGCCCGGTGAGATTGCCAGTACTTATAAACTGACTTCAGGCCACACCTACCTGTACTACAGTCTGGGATTTTGTGTGTTATAGACAATGACATCTGGCCCTGTGTCTGCAGTACTGCAATTCACTCAAATTCTCCACAGCATTCTTCAGCTCTCTGATGTATTTAGTGTGTGACATATGTTAATAATGTTACACTGCACACAGACTGACAGTCTGTAAAAACACCAACATAATAATATCTCACATCCAAAGGATTTGAATACTGCTAGATTAGAACCATCAGTGTCATCATTCATACTAACTTCCCTTATCCACTGAGCCACACAAGCTGCCAGACAGAGAGAAGTCACTCATCACACAATCAACAGCATAAATATATATGTTGTTATTCATGCATTGTGAGACATGCACTGCATGATCAATTTCTATATTATTGCCCTGAGATTGCCTGGACTGCTGATATACCATTGATGAGTTACTGTTACAGCAGTTGTATGGGAACACTGCTGTGTTAGGGGTGGGGGAACAACACTGCATGTTCTGCTGGGATATACAGTAGTACAAATATCATGTACCCCCCCCCCGTTTAACATCTCCCTTGACTGATGTTTTAAATATTCCATGCACGAGGCCTAGTGACTATTAAGGGACACATGATAGTGAACTGGGTATTTGTATTCCCATGTGGATGTTACTTCTGCCCAAATAGCCCACTATATTTACTTGTATAAATGTAGCAGATCCATACATACCATATGATATCATACAAATCCTTACAAGTACTGTGTAGATTAGAGACTTACCTTGCAAATGCTGCAGTGACAGAACTGTAGTTCAGGGCTGACTCTGTCTGATGCAAGCAGTATGCAGCCAATTCATGGATAGATGCAGGTTGTGTGGGTTGCCTGGCATCAAGTTTAATATATGTATGTGAGTAGGAGTAAGGTGTCAGGCCCTAGGGGCCTAGATTGTCAGTGAATGTGCTATGTGTTGTGTCTTAGCTAAAGCCAGGTCATACTAAGCATGCCTACATCTGCCTATAGGGACATCAGCAGGGGGTTCCTCCTCTGAGTCCTCCTGTGACTGTGGCTGTGGTGACCTAGGCACTGGTGGGGGGCTGTGCATCCCTTCCCTTTGCTGATCCTGCTGCAGCTGTTTCTGCAGGATCAGATTGTGTAGCATAGCACATACTGTGAACATATGTGCACATGTGGCTGGAGAGTACTGCAGGGGTCCATCAGATATATCTAGGCACTGGAACCGTGACTTCAGAAGCCCAAGCACAGGCTCTATGATGTTACTAGTTTGTACGTGTGCCTTATTATGGCATTTTTCCATGAGTGTGTATGCATTTCTGATGGGTGTCATCATCCACAGTTCCAGGGCATAGCCAGTATCCCCCAGTAAGTGCCCATGTGGGATGTCTCCCCTAGCAAACATCTGGTACAGCTGTGATGTGTGCCAGATATGGGAGTCATGATAACAGCCAGGGCTGCCAGCACACACATTCAGGATAATCCCCTGGGCATTGCACATGACCTGACAGTTGATGGAGTGGTACCCCTTGCAGTTGACGTAGATTCTACTGTCCTCACTGGCTGGTGCCTTTATGTGTACATGAGTGCAATCTTTGGCACCGAGTACTTCAGGGTAGTGTGCTACATGGTGGAAGTGTTGCATATTGTTGGCCATCACCTCAGCAGTGAGGTGAAAAGAAATGTGCTCACTGGCATGTGGTAGTATGGCATCCAGGAATTGGTGGAGTATCCTGGATGCAGATGCCTGTGAGACCCCCATCGTATCCCCAGTTGGTGTTTGGAAAGTACCTGTAGATAGTATCATAAGGGCTACACATATCTTTGTTTCCACTGGGATGTGTTCCCATCTGTTGGTTGTAGGTCTGAGTTGACGGTGGCAGAGCTCTGTGATTTCTTGTAGTATGTCCCTGTGTACCCTATAGCACTCTAAAATCTCCAGCTCATCTAGCTCCTGGAAGGTTACCCTGAGCCTGAACACTGTTCTCCTTCTCTGCTTAGGCCAATTGTCAGAAGCACCTGCAGCACTGACTTCAGCATCTAGCACTTACAGATGTAGCAGACCTGCAACAGCCCCTAGTATTATCTCAGTTAAAATGTCCAAGTCTGTACTCCAATGGTCCAGAGTATTGGGGGGAAAGCAGAATCTAGGGTGTATGCATGCTTTATACAGCTCTGCTGTAGATGCAGAATGTGTGATTGGCTAACTATGATGCATTCCTCCCACCTACAATATAATTAACATCATTTAATGGCCCTATTTCAGTGTCCAGTGCCATGCACAGTGCTGCACCATGTAGTATAGCTTATACAAAGGTCAGACTTTCTAACTGAATACATCTGGTTTTGAGAACATGTTCAGCCAGGAGGTGCACCATGCAAGCACATGCACCTAAGCTTAAAAGAACTTAGAAGTGAAAGAACACCCCCCCCCCCGATGTCAGCCACATCCTGTGTAAACATCAACATGGTGTAAGACCCTACATGAAGGGGATATGCAGACATGATTTCTCCTTTCTTATATTAGATAACCACACCTCATTTGCATACTTATCCATGCTGACAGCCTAGAAACTACACACTTCATAGCCCTATCACATTAGCAACAGCAGCAATTCATCATTGTTCCTATAAAACATTTCTGTCACATACTATAAAATTCTTTTTACCTAATTTTTTTATATTAAGTATGTTTGCATTCTACAGCAGGTAGTATAAATATGCCGAGATTATTAAAAAATATATTAATTTATCTTATTCCCTTTAATCTTTCTGACATACAGAGTAATAGTTTTGCTTATATGTGTATGTGGTATTACATTTTCAGGGGATTTATGTTCACATTTCTATAGTTTTACATGGGTCTACTTTATTTAAATGAAAACACATTACGTTGAACACCACTCCATCGACACATATACACTGAAACGCAAAATAATCAAATGCACAAAACTGCGAAACTCAAAATACCGAATTGTCATACTTGGCCAACCCCTCTGCCTGAAACATACTATCCACCCAAACAAAATAAATAAATCACAAACATACACCAACCAAAACCCTACTTTTAACCATACACTAAACCCCACATACACCACTATTTATGCACTATCCTTAACCCCTCCCTAGCCCTAAGGTCCGTAACTACCGCACACTTACCCTACGGAGCTACACCCAAACAAAATAAACAAACCACACACATACACTAACCAAACCCCTACTTCAAACCCTACACTTACCTTAACCCTCACACTAATCCTAACCCTAATGTCCATAACTATCGCATACTTACCTTACGGATCTGTAGCTCAGACGGGCCAACCAAAACACTTCGACATTTCAATTTTCGTGGCTTTGTGCATTCACTGGATTCGTGGTTCACTGATTACATGTCGATGAACTCTCATTCGATGTAACATGGTTTCGATAGAATAAAGTAGACTCAGTTTTGCACTCTCTTTTGTCTGTCTAGACTGCTGTACACGTACTTTTTCCATGTACACTATGGACACTGACATGGGGTCTGAACAGATGCTTTCTGTATGTTGGATTGCTCTACCCACCTCATTTTCATGAGATTCACCAAGTTATGAGGTGATTAGCATGTCAATTAATTTTCCGTGTTTGCATGTGTGTGTGCACCATTCAGCAGCTCTTATTGAATCATAATATGTTCATGTCCATGTATGCATCACAGCGAGATGTCTACATGAAAAAAATGTGTAGGCTTTATTAAATTCCCACATATATTGTATGCACATGGAGTCCAGACACACAGAATTTCATTCAGTTTTTGCACTTGTGTGATTTCTGGATGACAATAAAGTTTACTTTGACTATTTTGACTTTGAATACTTTGACTAAATTTCATTATGTATCATTGTGTTTGCATTAATATAATTTAACCTTTGTTATCATCTTTTGTTATATTTCTTAATTTCTGTAAAATTTCTGATTTATTTTGTTTAATATTGTATTAATTTTATTTATTTACTTATTTATGTTATTACTACAGCACAGCAGGGTGATCAGCCTACACATGGTCCACCAACTGCAACCCCAAGGCCCAGTACTTCTGGGATACTATCTGGTGGCAGCCCCCCTGCTGTTCCTCCCCTACCTGGACACTCAGGTAGAGCTGCCCCAGGGGCCAGATGTGCGGTTCCTTCTCGGACCAGAGGCAGGGATGGTGCTTACATCAACCATGTTGAGTTGCCAGACATGGTGCATAGGTTTGTGCACAAAACTGTGGGCACATGTTTATGCCAGATGGAGAGCATGCTGTCCATCCTTGTACTGGTGAAAGGCCATAGGTCAAGATATTTGCTACAGAAGCCAGCAGCGCAGTGATGGAACAGTGCTGACAGTCCAATGGGTGAGGACTTGAGTCACACTGTTACCATAATGATGTCCATGGGACTTTGATTCCCCAGCCCCCACCCCAACCAAGGTGTTCACCCCCTCTTGTGTCTTTCACTGACCCTGCCCTTGTCTTGTATGTCTTGTCCGTCAGCAAATACTTCCTCACCTTCCCAACTTGCCTGACCCAGACTTGCCTATGTTTCTCCCCCACATTCCACTCTCTCCTTAAAACAAAAAGGTAATGGTAATATGACACCAGAGATGTTTCAACTACTATCTAATAATGCATTAAATGTATTACTAAGTGTGTTCACATCAGTTAAAGTAGGTAATAAATGCCCTCCTGCTTGGAAATACACTCAGGTATCACCAATTTTTGAAACAAGATAAAAAACTTGATGAATGTACCTCATATAGACCCATACCTTTATTAAATATAGATTATATAATATTTATGACAGTTCATGCAAAAGCCGTTATTGATAGAGAATGATCAAACAGGATTCATTAAAAACAGAAATACATATGGTAATATAAAGAGAATTTTGTCCCTTATTTATTTCATGAACAAAACAAAAAAATAAAAAGAATGTCATTTGCTTAGATATTAATTGTGAATTGGGATTACCTTTGGCTTACACTGGTGGAGTATGGATTTTCGAAAAATTTTACCTCACTAATAAGGTCTCTATATGATAAATCCACAGCATACATAAAAGTAGGATCCTGTTTTTCAGAGCCTATTACCATTACAAAAGGTACAAAACAGGGTTGTCTACTTTCTCCTTTGTTATTTACATTAGTAGTAGAACCATTAGCAAATTTCATACGTGGACACCCAAACATTCAAGGAATTCAACTAGATACTGACCTTGAGTTAAAGATTCAACTAATTGCAGACATTTTATTGACTTTAAAAGAAGATAATAACACACTAAAAGATCTATGGAAAGCAACAAAACAATAACAGTTTAAGATTTCTGGACTATCATTTAATGAAAATAAACCCAGTGTGTTACTAATAAGTAAGAGCAAAGAAGCATTAAATAAATAATATCATAAATATCTTTCTAGAAATGATACAGTTAAATACTTAGGAGTTAAAATTACAAATGACATAGATACAATAGTGCAACTAAACTATAAAGAGGTTTTGGATAATGTCAAAGAAATCATACAAAAATGGAATAAGTTATTTTTTACCATAGAGGAAAGACTATATATATAACTAAAATGATTATATTCCTGAAAATTCTATTCTGTATTTTATACAAGCTTGCTCACTACCTCCACCTAAATCATATTTAAAACTATTTGAAGAGTTAATAATGAAATTCTTATGGTAACCTAAAAAACCTAGAGCTGCCCTAAGACATAATTTTGACAAATGGAAAGAAGGTGGAATAGGCTTAGCAGATTTAGAAGGATATATACAATTGCCAGCTTTACAAGCAGTTTCTCCATGATTAAACAAAGAACATACTTCCAAATGAAAACTAGTACATGAAAAAATCTGGTTAAAAACACTCATGATATTATAAATAAACATATGGAAATAGCACCAAATAGCTTACTTTGGTTATTGACGGAATATATGACAACAGGGAAACACAAAAATATAAATTCGAAATAGGTTAGTACAAGACTAACTGCCCTTGAAGGCCATTTTAAGCCTAGCCAATTATCCCTTGTGAGACTCAAACCTGGCACCTGCACCTTAACCATTAGGCCACCCTCTCAACCCTGATTAATACATTATCAATACCCTAAAGTCTTTTATGCACTTTGCAAACAAAAATCCGGAGATAAAAACATGGTCTTTTTTCATATTCCCAATAGCATATACATAAAATAATATTATAACTCAGGACTTAGTAGCAGTTAAAACACTTAGTAAGAATGGTCTAATTTGCTGGCATCAGTTGATAAACACTAATAAATTACTAATGATAGAGCAAATTATTAGTGAGTTCAACCTTGAAAATAACATGTGGTTAACACTGCCTGGACTACGACAAACAGTTACCAACAGTCAATAATGCAGAAGTCTGTTAGAGAAAAGTTCCTAAGTCCATTGAGCAGTTGAAAAGGGTCTATATTAGATCATTGAATGCTTAAAAAAGCGAACGGTGACTAATCGACCCTATGTAAGCGAAAGCATGCAATTTTGAACTGTCAGAACAGCGATTTTCCAACAAAAAAAAAAAAAAAAAACACTTTAAACATTACATTAAATGGAGGCTTCACCCCCACACCCTCCCTATTTAAATATACCAACTCCGAGACCGCACTACAGTGCCGAAAACGGCAAAGTAATGAAGCGGCCAAGCAAATTCTTTCCCAGGGAAAAATTCGCATAAAAGCCGTTTCGATATTTTGCCGTTTCAGGCTTTTGAGTTCGACTAAGACGCATTCGAAAGAATGCATCTTCGGTCTTCTAATAGGGCACTGTTAATAATGCTGATGGAATTTCCCACACATTAATTCTCTCCCTAATGCTCCTACATGTTTTCCCTATATAAAAGGATGAGCAATGCGCACATTTCCCTATATAAACAACATTTTTAGTATGACAATCAAAATGCCCATATATGTTGATGGGTACATCACTCACAGTAATTTTGTCCCCTGTGACTAGAATGTACTTGCATGTGCTGCATCTACCGCACTTAAAATTACCTTTGATATATATATAGGAAAAACATGTAGGAGCATTAGGGAGAGAATTAATGAACATATACTTGACATCAGGCATATGAGGAATACTAATGCTTTGGTCAGGCATATAGACCAGTACCCGGGGCATGAATTTAAGTTTTGTACAATACAGCACATTAAGAAGGATAGTTAGGGTGCCGTCTTAGACATGCACTTGGATATATGTGAAAAGAAATGGCAACTGAGATTGGATGTGACAGTATTTCCGGGTATCAATGATAAGATTAGTATAATTCCTATTTTAAAATTAAAGCACATTTTAGGATGACTGTATGTGGATGTTCAATTTATTAAGGTTTTCATATATATATATATATATATATATATATATATATATATATATATATTCTTTATTCAGTAACATTTTTTTAATAGTGATGTAAGTTTTTAATTAACATTTTTAACAAAAACATTTTAAATAGATACATAACAACACATGCATAATTAAAGTATTTATATATTTTTAAATATATAATAATAATTGTTAGAGAAAAAAAGTTTTCTTTGGTGTATTATATTTCAGATTCAGTAAATAGGATGCATTTATTTAATAACACTGAATATTTGAGCAAGTAATATTATTATTTGTTGGGGTTTACAGATTCACCATCAATCAATTAGCTAATTATTTAATGGAATGTGTGAATTGGGATCGTTTGTGAGAAATGTATATTAACTGAAGTGTTTTCAATGGTGTTTGTTCTGAAGAAGTCTGTTCATTAAAGACGAAACCTAGGTAAACCATCGTCAGAGTTCTTGTGCCTGGTTTTATTGTGGTTCCTGATATTGGGTTGCATCACTTGTTCTTCATTTGGAGTTCCATTGTTGTTTGGAAAGTGGTTGATAATAAATTATATAATGCTTTTGTTACTCAATCACTTTTGCAACCACCCTTATTTACTGTACAATGTTGAATATGTATGATGTACTCCAACCACAATGTAAAACAAAAAAATAAAAAATAAAATGAAAAAATAAAAAAAAAAAAAAATACACATTTTTTAACACATTGTTACCTTTTGGGTTAAACTCTGAGATGAATTGGAAATATTTGATTTAGATTATTGTATAATTGGTTAATTAGTTGATTGTTTTATGTAACTGTTATATATGATGCTTGTTTTACTCCTTGAAGGCTGTTTGCCGAAGTGCTAGCATTTCATTGTTTGTAGTAGATTTTGTCCAGTAGCCTTTAATTATTTATGATGTACTTCCTTTTTGAGTATTGGGTGCCTTTCTTTACTGCATAATCTGTATAACCCTTTGTACTTATGTGATGATTATATGTGACATCATTATTTTTTCTTTCAATAAACAGTATTCCCCCGAGAAAGAGACCCCCATTCTCTGAGGCTGAAAATAAACTGATCATAGATGCACTCCACCAACACCATGAGGAATGCTCAGGGCTTTAGATGTGGCACAGTCTGACATCCATGACTGCCTCCATCATGTTGTTAATGCAGTGGATCGATTCAATGACACATATCAATGGGATGTGCCTGTGAGGGAGTGCAGAGCATCTGTCATTGAATGCATATCGTGCTGGAATGTCTGCTGGGAGGGGAATTTGACTTTTTGGGGGTAGGTCAGCAACTACATCTGCTGAGAACCAATGGGGCTGTGCCCGATCAACCTCCAATAGAGGCAGTACATTGTTTTGCTCCATCAGAGAGTGTGCTGTCCACACCGTGACACAGCAGGCCATGGAGTCATGGTCCTGGCCATTCCTATGAAGGGAGGAGATCTAGCAGACATCAGTCACCATCAGGTAGTTGCATACCATCTGACCTTGGCTGTGTAGGTGCCAGTGAAATTCCTAGCACAGCCAGTTCTCATGGTCAGGGCATGGATGATGAACCATCAGGCATGGCTCACAGCTGTCTGACATGCAGACACACAGGGCTAGCAATCAGCTTAGCTGTGTCCATGTAGACACTCATACACCAATGTCACATTTAGGGCACCTACTGACACACACACTACATCTACATGTTCCCAGATGGCTGTAACCCTTACTGACTCACATATAGACATTCACTAACCTTTCTTGTCAACCTAGGCCTCCTTCACCCCCACAAACCACTCTGTACAAATGATGACTGTGCCACACCCCTGTTGTCTATCTTTTCCCTTCAGGGATACTGATGATATGTGTTTGATGCACAGGATGACTACCTACATTTATTATGTATTTCATATGTCCATTTATGCTGTTGTCCTGATTATTGTAACTGTCATTTATATTCTAGTTGGCCAGTTAGACAATTGCTAGCATAATAATTCCTCTACTTTCTAAATGATTCTTTTGTAAGGCTTGCATTAACCAATTATACAATTATTAGCATAATAATTCCTTTACTTTCTAGTTGATTCTTTTGTAAGGCTTGTAAGGTCAGTCAATGACACGTGTCTCATTAATATACCTTACCCTCTTTTTCAGGATTGTTTACTGCTAACTTATGTGTGTGCATCCAAAGTTAACCCATTGGATTCTGAGCTCTGGATTGTATGTCAGCACTGCAGACAGAGCTCACATCAGCAATACAGTAAGTTTTGCTTTTTTCATGCACATCACCATATGTTCCAAGGTTAATAGGCTGTGACAGGGGTATTGTCCTAATGGTGGTTAGACCTGTAGCTGATACATCAGAATATGCTATGCAATGGCATGTATAATACATGTCCATGAGTCTTAATGAGAGTATCACCTGTGTCCAGCATAGAATCTTCAGTGATACATGGCAGATAATATGTTCACATGAAGTCTGCCAACCTGTGTTCAAACAGGTTTATGGATTTGCATAACACATGATTGGAGTCATAATGCACATGAGTGGCAACCTTTGAGAGATATATGTCTACCCTGCATGTCCTATGTATGTCATACTGTACATTGTGGTCCCTGCAACAGGTGGCTGTTATCCCATCTAAGTTACAGATGTGCAGCATATTCATTTTATTTGGCCCAAAGATGGCCATGTACTGCTTCAATATTCTGGCTCTAGGCTATATATCTGATACTGCATGCATTGACACCTACCTCAATCTGCCTACAGAATAGACACGTTGGACACTCTTTGATGTTTTCATAACCAGAGATGGCTGATGTCTGTCAACTTCCTGCAGGTGTCTGGGTCAATACTTATCAAAGAGAGGATTATATACATCAGCAGGGTTGATGATGAATGAGTATAGGGGAATGATGCACCTGTGGTCGATGTCATGCCTTCCGTAATCAGATGTAGGATAGAGGATGCCTTCCTCCCCACATACACACATTTGTCAGTCAACATGTGTTTCAAGATATATTAATACATAATTGGGGTATACTGTATTGTGGTGTTTTTCTTTAAATAAGAAGGGACATGTATTCAGACAAAGTATGGTGATGCATGTTTGTGCAATTTTTATAACACCCATGGCTTTCAAAGCATTCATCAGTGGCACTAAGATTTTTGGCCACACATCCTCTGCTTACTTTTGGGACTTTTGATAAGTACATGGCAAACAAGAAGGGAGATAGCAGTGACACATCTGTAACCACACCAGTGGCAGCTCAGCTGCTTGATGTGAGGTCTCCCACCTTGACTGAAATTTCTTGGTCTGTGATCCAGTTTCCAATCTGCCTGTTAACAGAAGGTGTGATATTCACCCTGGTTAGTATCTCAGTCGGAACAAATGTTGGATTGCATTGAGGTGTCTGTCCAATTCAAGATAGGGTGAGTGCACAGCCTTGTATATGTCTCTGCTCACAGTCTGGATTTCACACAGTTTTTACAGTCACAAGCTAACCATAAGAACAGATAACTGGAACAGATGTATTGTTTGGAGGTCACCTATGTCCTTTTTGTGTGAGACGCATGCATATTGTTTCCGTTGCCTTAAAGCAAATGTTGAATACAGTTATGGGAGTATAATCCCATTTGTATGTTGTCTATCCTACATTGTGTTGGCAGGAAATGGTCACTGTATTCCATTCACTGTGGACAACATAAGTACTCTAGTCATCAATGAATATGGTGCTAGTGCAGTAGCTCACTGTTGCAGCACATGCACAATACAGGTCAGAATGTCATCTGGTGCCATGGATCCTGTGCTTCACATATTGGAGTGAGCAGTGATACATAACTTTTTGAAGATACCATGGTTTGAAAGGGATGATAGAGCCATGTAGTAAGCTTGGTGTTGTGAGGAGGGACACTTTACAGCCACCTGTGCCTGCCAGCAGGTATGGAATTCATAGGGGGTCAGTGTGTACAATACCATCTATAATTACTTCACTATACATCTGAGAAATATATTTTATTTTTCAGATGTAAATGACAGCAGGCCTATGGTTATGCCTGGATATGAGTCATTAATTATTACCATAGTTGCTATATGAGGCTTCTTCAAGTCTTCAAGGTATGTCACTGTTTATAGTGCATCAAAGTGAGTTGGCTTCCTAGACCATTTTGTACATGTGGTATTTGTAAACAGCAGCTACTGTCACTTACTGTAGAATGTAGTACTGACAAACATCAACCATTATGGATTCTAAATCCCAGTGGATCTGTCTTAGAGCATATCAGGCATGGCTGTGTGTATACATTTGCGTAGATTTGTAGTCAAGACATTAGGGTGTAGCTTACACCACTTGTCAACGTCCTTTGTGTAAACCTGAGCTTGGACAGTGGGTATCTCATCTCTTAGGAAGATGTAGGTAAATTGGATGATGTGTCTGAACTTGAGTCCTCACTTACGGGGTTCATTAGGTATTCCAAACTGTACACATACGGTGTTATGTTTGGATTAACAGTACAGGCACTTCACATTTCCCATGACATTGTTTAGTCATATAGTTGATGAATAGGTCTGATAAATTACAGACCCTTGTGGGGTGGTGCACTATTTCTTCCATGTCATTTCAGTTTGCAATATCCACTTATGTTTGTGCAAATTACTTTGTCCTCCTATATTTATCCACATGAGGAATTATATGCAACTACTCTTTCAAGGGGACAGAGGCAAACTGATAGCTGAGGGTGGGAGGTTTGAACCTGGTATCAGTGCAGAGACTGCTAAAGGAGGGGTACATGTGATCTGAGTGGTATTTTCTAGGGAGTAACCAATAGTGCATACATTCTGAGGTCATTCATAAGGTGGACCTATAGTCCTGTCATTGATTGGTAGGTGTTTTATTTGCTGCTGCTGGTTATGTAACAGAAGGTATGACAGCTACATGGAGCTGCTGAGGATCTGCTCTGCAACACGGCAGCAGCTGAGTCAATTTGAAAATAATATTGTCATTTATGTACTTAAGAGGACAAAATGTTCAGGCATCTGCACATACACCACAACAGAGCAGGTAATCCAAGGAAACACTGTTGCAGCTCACACTAGGTCCAGAAACAGTAAACTTCAAACACAGACCCCTACTGTGCACACTTGCCAGCAATGTACAGATGTGAGTCTTATAAAGACAGCTGTCATCCTAATGTTCTTACTGTTTTTGATACTGCCATGAAAGTTTGCCTCAGAACATCACCTGCTTCCATTTCCTACTTTCTTTTGTATCTTGGTCTGTCACAACAACCACCTGCCTATCCTCGGTCACCACATACATGAACCTAATATTAGGCCTTACTGTTTTCCTCCTACCTTCCAGCTCCATCCTCAGCATTTATCCTCCAATGTACCCAGAATACCTCCTAAGCACATGCCCAAAACAACACAATCTCACTTCTCTGGACTTGTGTACAAACCATACAACCTTGTGTTGACACTGTCATGTACTGATTATTCATCCTTTCAATCCTCAGCACAAGCAATGCAGATCATAGTATCCGGAACACTTCCAGCTTCTTTTATGACTGCTGTATCATTGTCAGTGCCACTGGCCCTAAACCATATCACATATCTTTTGGCTGTACACTCTTGTAGCCCTTCCCTTTCATTGTTATTGGTACCCGTCTGTCACAACTCAGTACTGACACTTTTCTAAAAACACTCCACCATGCATGAACTATTTTCTTCACCTCCATTCCTCACTCAGCGTTAGTGTGCACTTTAGCTCCCATGTATTTAAAAACATACACCTTCGACAACTGCACTCCCTGCATTCTCACCATTCATCTATCCTCCCTGTCATTCACAGACATATATCCTGTATTAGTCCTTATACCATTCATTTCTCAACTATGTATAGCATAACTTTGCCTCTCCAGGGTCTCTTACACATGGTTCCCTGATCAAATTATCATATTCAGACATTATAGTCCATGAGAACTCCTGTGCGATCTCCTGTGTCAACCTAATCATCACCATTGTAAAGAGATGTCTTGTTTTTAGTGCATAGCATGAAAGGAGTGTCACTGTCATCTGTATTATATTGCATGGGGTTACATCTACTTGTCTGCCAGGCACTGCAGAATATGATTGATCTATATCACATCCAACAGTAGCTCACAAACACACACACACACACACACACACACACACACACACACACACACACACACACACACACACACACACACACACACTACAGTGAGAACTGAACCCCTCCCTAAATGCACTGACTAATGAAAACAGTTTTTGAAGCAAGTGCCACTACACAAGTCTAATATTAAAATGACTTAATGTGATCTTATAGTAGATGACATCATCAGGGAATGTACAGAACACCAGCTTCCCTGCATAGGCAAATTCCTCCTTTGTGTCATCTGAGGATAGTACAGTAATAGTAGTGCACTGCTTAGAAGCCATAGTTGTGTAACAGCACAAGTCCCGTATTGAGCATATGTGGGTGTTTTCCTTTGGCAGCACAGGCTTGTGAACACAATGTTATTGTCATAGTCATGAGGGAGCGCACAACATTTTCTCACCTTTGCTTTGTGTTAGATGTGTGTGTTGTAGAATTAAGGAGATCCCATGGTTGTACTTATTGCTGTTGAGGTTGGTTGTGAGGAAACACATAAGGATGTTTATTAAATGTCTGCACAGATAGTTACACTGTGCCCTCAGTTTGCAATATTTCCACATCTTGGAAATATGAAATAAAAAAATCTAGCAAAGCTAGACTTCCCACTGTGTGATTCCTTAATCCTCTTGTATCAGAGGCAACATGGGATATATGCAAATTATCAGGTGTTTCAGCTAAATAGCAATTCTGAATGTCCATGACTTTTTCTTTTACTTTTACTTTTAAATCTATTTAAGGACAATTCCAGGCCAATAAAGCCAAACCCTCTAGCTGTGGATATGCATGTTTCTGCCTTTATGGCATCATCACCACAACATAAGGGGAATGTTTGACTTTTGGAAACACGGGGTTGTTGTACCCAACTGATATCCTGTAACATTAGGGTATCTACAAAATATCCCAACTAACAAACTAAAACAATGAGTAAAAAGGTCACACAGGAAAACCAATTGGTTAAAACCACAAAAAGAAAAATCTAGCAAAACTAGACTTTCCACTGTGTGATACCTTAAACCTCTTGTATCAGAGGCAATATGCAAATTACCCTTTAAGGACATCAGGTGTTTCAGCTAAATGGCAATTCTGAATTTCCATGACTTTTTCTTTTACTTTTACTTTTAAGTCTATTTATGGACAATTTCAAGCCAATAAAGCTAAATAGCTGTGGACATGCATGTTTCTGTCACCTTCTTATAGCATCATCAGCACAGCATAAGAGGAAAGTTTGACTTTTGGAAACACAGGGTTGTCATACCCAACTGATATCCATAAACATTAGGGTATCTACAAAATATTCCAACTAACAAACTAAAACAATGAGTAGAAATGTCACACATCTTGGAAATATAGAACAGTAAGAACACAGATCTATATATGAGGTGTAATAGTTAACAACCTCATACAGCACAAAGATTGTACAAAGCCATAATTAATATAGCAAATGTTGAAATATTGCCCTTACAAACCTACAATGTTGATGGAAAAACAGGTTTTGCATTAGCATGTATTTCCTGAAAGGTATGTCATCCATAAATTAAATTATGTGATCATTTTCTGATCTACTGCTCAATGATTTAGCAATAACATTGTATAAACCAACATTGGGGGAACAGAGTACAAAATTATGTTAATATATGGGCATTCCTCATTAATTGGGACAGTTTAGAGATATGATAGTTATCAGATATCAGATATTGGCCAATCCCATGGTCTTGCTTCTGTTAAGCATGACACTGTTTTGTTACAGATGTAGGTTTACTGCATTTTCATCCCTAGACTGTCATCCCAGGCCTACTGCCTGCATTCCTGTACTGTCAGCATGATTGCCAACTGCACACATATACTCTTGAGTGTACGCGTTAGACTCATACCTATGCCTTGTAGGTGTGACCACACTGATAGATGTGACGGTATTGTCAGGACACTACAGAGTGTAATATCTGTCAACTGTGCAGAGTCCACAGAAATGTCAACAGTGTACCTCACTGCTGCCAATGAGATTGCACTATAATGAGATGTTATTTTTGTGTAACAGCTGTTAGTGGGAAGATTACTGTCCTTGTGTCCTACTATATGAGGTTGGGTTTTCAACAGGTCTGTCATAGTGATGACAGTGTATAGAGCCTTACATATATCACAATGTAGTACTGCAGAGTATAATAGTGCAGGTATTAATGTACTGCTTTTTCCTTTCTTATCACAGATGTCCGGGGGGGTGTTTCTGCATCCTCCACAATCTGATATAAGTGTCTCCTCAGATTCTAATGATGACCGTGGCCATAGTGTTGCACAGGTGGAGGTTTTGGGGGCTGAATCTGCCCCAGAGGTTGACATCACTCTTCTGCTCTCATTGTCACCCCACACAGTCAGTATGCCCACACATACCCTGTCCCCAGAGGCCACAGATATTGCACAGTCAGATGGTGGGGACATTGAACTGGACAGTGTGGCAACTATGGCTCCAATAAGTGTAGACAGTGGCCATAGCTAGAGATCTGGCAATGTCCCACACAGGCGGATTGACAGGGGTACTAGTAGGGGGCCTGTCACCACCTGTTGCAGGTGTCACATCACAGGTCACTGGGCGGATGTTTTGGGCCATCATGGAGGCACAGGAGCATTCTCAATGGAACACCAGACATATACTTAGAGTTATGGATGCCCCAAAATCTGACATCTGTGACTGCCTCCACTGCATTGGGGACACCCTGGATTAGTTGTGTGATGCAGTGGACAGAAGATGGCTGAGACAGTGTCTGTCTTGGACTGCACATTGTCTGTGTTGGAACATGTGGCTGCAGTTGAGCATCAGACTCATGCACGTAGGTCAGCAACCCCATCTGCTGAGAGTCCACATGGCCATACACAATCACACTTCCATAGTGGCAGCACATCCAGCACGACACAGGGGAGTGTGCTGTCCACACCATGAAGTGGCAGGCCATGGGCTCATGGTTCTGGGTGTTCCAGTCGAGGACATGGTCCCAGCAGACAGCAGTCACTATCAGGTACTAGGACTGCTTCTGACCTTGGACATGGAGGTGCCAGTGCAACTTCTGTCAGAGCCAGTTCCCGTGTTTGGGGCCGGAGATGGTGAACTGTCAACTCTACCATGTATGGTCCAAAGCTGTCCAACATACACACATGTAGGCTAGCACTGAGCTTGACTGTGTACATGCACACACTAATGCCAAGAGGTCCAGCAAAACAAACAACGTTCTCAGTAGAAAAACCACTTTAATGTGAAGAGCAAAGCTTTCAGATAAAATCCTTTATCAATACTGAAAATACAAATGCAAATGCAGAGTATATATAGGTCTAAAAAAGTCATATGACCGGCAGCCAAGAAGTCACATGACCCAATCATTAAAACAAAACATGTAGAAATAAATAAATATGCAAAGCTAAAAAATGCAACAGCATAATGCATACATGAAAACAAAAAACATTTAAAAAAGGAAGAATGTATATTTTTTAAAAAAGCAAAGTTTTAACCTAAAAATCACATGTACAATCATATACATAAAGAGAAAATCGCATAGTCTGGATCTACTCATTCTAACCAAAATAGGTTTAAGGCTGACAGTACTATTCAAACCAGCACACACTCACACACCACTGTCAAATGCAGGTCACCTACAGACACACACATCACCTTTCCATGGTCCATCTTACCTGCTTCCCTTCCTGACTCACAAATATGCTGTCAAATATTTGGGTCAGGCTAGATCTCTTACACCCCCACACAACACCCTGTGCAAGTGATGATACCTGTGCCACATCCCTGTCATCCTCACCATTGATGCATGGAATTAAAGCAATGTGTCTGATGCACAGGGTGACTATATTAGTTAACATGTTCTTGTGTAATGCAGAGTTGTTTTGCCATGCCACTTGTAGTGGTTAACAACAGATACTGTATGCTGGCATTTGTCATGAGTACACCACATACTTTTGTGTACCTTATATTGTATGATGTTGTAATGGCTGTATAGTTACAAAATAAGATGGGTCATGGACCTGTTCATGTTTCTGTTTCAGGAGTCTGTTGGGATAACTTATGGATACACAGTGGCAATTAAGCAGCACAGGATGGCATGTCAGCACAGCTGAAATATGTATTCAGCAAGGTACAGCAACTATAAGTCCATGGCTCCATAGGTTCATATGTGTATAGCAGGATAACAAGGACAATGGAGGCATTCAGTGTACTCATGCATCTCTAATCTGCGAACAGGTCTGCTACCCTTGATAAGTGTCACCACAGTTTGTGAACTCGCACACTTCAAGCTGTGGTGATGGAGATGACACATCTACAGATATTGTATGTCCAGTACAGACAGTTGCTGACACTAGTTATGATTCACATTTTCTGCATCACATTTTGTAACCTGCACATGACGTGTGTCACAGCAGATGTGTGCGTCACATGCATGGTGGCCTGTTTCATGTAGAGTGTACTGTCTGTGTTAAATACCTGTCTCTCCAACATGTACTATGTCATAGATACGCAGGAGGTACACAGTGGGATCCAACACCACCCTGTATGGAGCCATACACATTCCTTCCAAAGCATTTAGGAGACAGACTACACATGTACAGTCATGACACTGTGTATTGATGTACTGTGGAATCTGTGTGGCTGCTACAGTTGTACAATATCATGGTTATTTACTAGTATTTATTTACATTCATATCTATGCATGTAGAGATTTGTTCTCACTAGCTGGAATCATGGGGGGTGTGCTGTTAGTATGTGTTGGGGGCATTGTATTTTACTAAAAATGTCAAAACAATACATTTTACACAAAAGACATGCATAGTTACAACACTAATGACTAACTCTCTCCAGAAGACAATGTGTACGCTAAGTGGAGTCTATGCCCCCTACACCCCTCAACTATATATATATATATATATATATATATATATATATATATATATATATATCAGAGATAGTGACAGATGGATATGTATACGTATATGTCTGTATGTATAGACATATCAGAACAGTGTAAGAAACTTCTCTGTGTGTAAGATTTTCAGTCCATATATTTCTAGTTAATCACTGTATATTAATCAGATCAGACAATAGTAGTAGAAGAAGCGAACGTAAACTCATCAAATCAAAATGTAATAATAGAAAATATATAATTCTACAGCATTACTAAGTATTCGAAAGTAATCTAAGCAAGGCAGGCAGTCTGTTTCCATTTGAAAATCCTTTATTAAGTACACAGTCAAGCGATCCAAGTAAAACAAAAATAGAGTAATAATTTCCTCACAAGCTTTCTAAATATATATATACTTTTTATCAGGCATGGGAGTGGTTTATTGTGCTGTAAAACAAAGTGTTATTGGTACACATGTTAAATTCACATCCCGTCCCCCATCAGTGTGACATTCAAGCTGGTCCTGAGAAGTTTCTTACAGTGTTTTGTTTTTAGACCCACTACACTTTAGTGGGTTGTTTTGAGACTTCGGGGATACCACGGAGATTACTTGTTTTATGTATAGACATATCTATACATAACAGGTCATTTTGCTGAAGGGGCAATAGAATTGTGCTCATTTTAACTAAGTGTATGGGCATGCCCAGTGGGACTGTCAGTACTTATAAAGTGACTCCAGGCCACACCTACCTGTATTCCAGTCCAGGATTTTGTGTGTTACAGACAATGACAACTGTCCCTGTTTCTGCAGTAATGCACTTCACTCAAAATGTCCATGGCATTCCCCAGCTGCCTACTGTACTTAATATGTGACTGAGGTTCATAAACGCCAACATAATAATACCTCACATGCAAAAGATGTGACTACTTCCAGATTAGAACCATCAAGACCATCACCCATGCTAACTTCCTTAGTCCACTGAGCCACAGAGGCTGCCAGACATAGAGGAATCAGCCATCACACATTCAACAGCAAAAACATGTACTTTGTTATTCCCTCCTTCCCTTCATGTGAACCAATTATTATGCTTTTTATTGTATGAACTTTTATACTCGCTACTCAATAGGAGTTCTTTTATCACTATATAAGATGTTTGATGCAGAGACTTAATTAAGTCTGATGAAGCATCCTGGTGACGTGAAAGCGCTTACTGTCTCTCTTATTTTTGCCTCAATAAACTTAATTTTGGAACATTTCTGCAGTTGGAATATATTTGCTGGTGATTTGGTTGGCTTCGATTGTTGTGGTGTATCCTCTTTATACATATTTTTTGGACTTATCTTTTTTTTAGGGGATACTTTATCCTGGTTAGTATTTTATATGCTTTGCAGATGTCATTATTTTCTAACTTCAGTCTTTAATGATTTGCCACTAATTTGCCAGAAAACCCCAATTTTATAAAAAAACACACCGAAAATGTGATGCAAAAATATAAAATAGCTACACAATACAGCTGGGAATCTGTCAAAGAAGGGACACTTTTTAATATTAGTACTGTTAACTTGAACAGCTGACAAAATAAGAGAATTTGTATGCGTTTCTGAAATTAAAAGTAATCTACACCTCTGATCATTACAATTATTTATCAATTGTAAACCCTCCACATTTTCTTCCAAATTTGCCATTTTGCAGAGGGATTACTAGGGAGAGAGCAACATTTTGAGCCAAAATCAGGGACAGTTGAAAGATCTGGATATACCTAATTCTATAAAGTGATTTATTTGCATGTACCTCTTAACGCAGGAAATTTGGACAAGGCCAAATGTATTGGGGGAATATACAAACAGTACTAAAAATTGCTCTTGTATAAACTCAGACAGTTGACAGAATAGCAGTTCTTGCGTGCATTTTTCTGAAGGCTATGAAGTCAATGTCTATCATTATTTAGTGACTTCATTCTTAAATGATTCGTCAGAAAACCACACATGTTATGGGGAACAAATCAAAAATAAGAAGCAAAAATCTATTCATTTGGAAAAATCTGGACGGTTAAGAGGTATAGTTCAGCAAGGGCTGTCTGAGTTTGCTGCCTTTCCCCCCTCACAAAATCATGGTCGAATGGGACCTACCTCCTGCAGCTATTTCAATGTCCCATTACTTGGCTATTTCACCCCATTTACTATAAACACTGTAATGTGCATACTGCTTTACTTCTATGATGATTTGGATTGCATTTAAAAGTTTTATTTTACATTTTACAGCACAGACACTAATAGACATCTGCTAAACAAAACAATGCAGTCTCACAATGAAAATAGACTTAGCATTAAAACTTCCCTGCCTTTGAAACTCACATTCATTGAAACACCACTGAAATCCACATTCAAAGAAAATACATCTGGCCAGTGGCAGATAAAGATTAACTTTGGGCTGTTTTCAAATCATATGCCCCTTGCACAGGAAACATACATCTATTCTTTGATACACCTTCCTGGTTGTATTAAATTATATCCCTTGTATAATACAGTACAGTTGTTAGAAGGCATTTTAAATGCATTGTTTGGAACATTTTTCCAATAAACAATGAAACAAAATGCATGCACCAATAATGACAAAACTGCCAAATTCAGAAC
Source organism: Protopterus annectens (assembly GCF_019279795.1). NCBI lineage: Eukaryota > Metazoa > Chordata > Ceratodontiformes > Protopteridae > Protopterus > Protopterus annectens. Next base: position 1,344,403,822 of record NC_056744.1, read on the forward strand.
AGTTCCATCATAGATGTCTACTCAAACTTCTACAATCCACCACTATCAGTAAATTTGCACAATTTCTGCAGAAGTAAAAATCATCTAAATAATTCCACATTAAATAGATCTGTAACTAATGAAGAGGTTGTGCTAGCAAACAACTTTATATTTCATTGTTTCATCTACAAATAAAGTGCCTGTTGCCCTTGAGGAATAAATTTCCTTTGTTACATAAAAAAATGATAAGCTAGTAATATTGAAATATGGGATGGATGACAAATTGATAAAAGGTTGATCGTTACTAGGTATATCTGCCAAAGAGGACATTCTCAGGACTGCAGCATCCACCACCTTTAAAAGTACAACACAATACTGTAACAGCAATGCATCTATATAATGTGGGAGTAGAACCCACAGCCTTCTGCATCAAAAGCAAGTACATTACCTGTTGTGCTATTAACAATGCAAGCAGATGTGGCATAAGCAGCACTAAATTTCTCTTCAAGCTCTCAGCTCCTTGTGAAATCTACTCGACACTCAACTGTTTCTCTCAACTTTGAAGCACAAGAGATCTGGAAAAGGCCAAAATTTATTGGGGGGGGACAAAAGCCAAAAAGTAGGGACACATTTTAAACATTGCTTGTATAGCCTTGGAAAGTTGCTAGAATAAAATGCTGTGCAAACACCATGCATTTCACTGCCAAGACTTGAACCCAGGACCCAGCTCACTACATTTGTTGCAGCATATCACTATGCCAAATCAGCTATCTTTTGAACAATAGCTAGACTGAAACTTAAATGGCTATCATTTAGTGAATTCAGTTCTCACCATACCTCTCAATGTCTTAGCACAAAACACCTAGACAAAGACAATAATGGGGGAATACAGCCTCGCAAACATATTCAGTGAATTCAGTTCTCACCGTAGCTTTCAACTTGTTAGCACAAAAAAAACTGGAAAAAGACACCAACGATCTTATAAACAGAAAATTGTTATAATAAAAGGTTTTGTGTTACCATGTACTTTCTGAAGAATATGCAGTCTGAAATTCAAATGCCTGTCATTATTTTCCAGAAAAACACAGATTTTTATGAGGAACAGAACAGCAATATCAAGCAAAACTTTCACAAGTGGTGGTCGGTACGGAATTCAAGCTGCTGCTACCTACTCCCAAGTTACAGGGTTTGAGTCTAGCCACCACCAGCTATATTTCCTGAGTTGTTGTAGTCACTGGGGCATTTCACACACACACACACACACACACACACACACACACACACACACACACACACACACACACACACACACACACACACACACATACACTCCAAGCTCCATTTCAACAATAAAGCTGTACCTGTCCATAAATAAAGGCATAAGCATATCCCACTGCTTAGCTCTGCTTCAGACATAAAGCAGTACCTGTCCATAAATAAAGGCATATGCATATCCTGCCATTTCCATAAGGCAGTACCTGCTGTTTCTCAGCATATCCGGTTCCAGGATGCTGAGCATACACACATGTGTATAAGCACAGACTGCTAACTTTGCAATCTGATCCCCTTCCAGTCTATGCAGCTGTAAACGCAAAGACTTCTGGGGCATCTGTGAGACTGCTGCTTTATTCCAAATCTGGACTGGTTAAGCAGCAGTGGGTGGTAACTTAACCTGTATAGGTTGGGGAAACATACTAGACATTCTGGCATGTAGTTGTTTTATTGGTTGGAGGGCTTATTAACCATCTTAACTTGTTTTTAGAGCTTTTATAAACTTCACAATTGAATGGCTCTTGGCTTATTTCTACAAAGTGAAGTACTTTTACTGAATAAGCACACTTTTATAAGCTGTTTAAAGTATGCTGCTCTTATCCTGAATTACTTATTGGCTTTCTTTAAGTTTAAGTTTGTTTGTAGCAGCATTTCACTCTAGACACATTTTTACTGTGGTTTTACATTGGGAGGACTGGGATTATTCATCTAGTGGCATTAGGCATTTAACTGGTCTATCTGAGTTGGGAAGCACACAAAAGAGCTCTAAGTGTAGTCATTTTATTGGGCATAGGTCTCAGTAGTTAGTTTTCTGTATTTCCAGTGCTGGCATAACTTTGACACATTTGCACAGAACTGCTTGTTGTGCCAGTGCCTTGTACAGATGCAAACATCTGAAAACATTCTGAAAGTTTACATTACTATTTCCTGTTTTTTGTTGCACTTCTTTAAAGTTTAAAGTTGCATGTTCAAGCTGCTGTAAGGGCTGTTGTTCGGCAATAGGCATTGTATCTTATTGTTTCTTAGTACTAGGCATCTGTTTGAGTTTCCATAACACTTCTCCACACTAGTCATTTTACATTGTGGGTCAACGTCTGCACTCCTGTGGCAGGAGAAGGATGAGTTCACCTATCTGAGCTGGGAATTGCTGGGGGAAAGCTCATTTTGTACTTACCTGATTGGCCGTAGGGCATAGCCTGTGTAAAACGTCCTTTTTTTCTTATCATATATGAGCCTCACATTTGTGAGAAGTTGCTCTTCGCACAGCAGGAGTTACTGGTTATAGCATTCAGGACTATTGCTGATCAGAGACCGTCTGGTTCTGGTGCTGGGCAGTATTGCTGGTTAGGTTAGCTGCAGATTACACCAGGTAAGTGCCTTTTCTTCTTCTGATTACAATCACCCTCCAGTGCTACCCCTTGCATGTATACATTAGGACCTGCAACCATGGATGGGCACTTTCCTGGTATCTCTACATCCACCTTGGTGGACATGGAACTCCTGAGACAATGTAATAATTGTCTTATGTACATTAACAAACCCTTAATTCTTGAACAGACAAACACAGTATGTGAGAGATGTAGTTACACATTGATACTGGAGACTAGACTCTCACATACAGACCCAAAAAGCAACAAACAAGTTTTCTGTGACTCACACACTTCACTTGTCACACCCAGAAAGGACCACACATATAAACCCACATATGAGGAGGTGCTAACATGTAACTTACCCAAACCTTAAAAGCCTCACAAGCAAAACATGCCACACCACAATATTCTGGTCATAGGAGAATCTATAATGAGACACACTGATGTCTCTTCTACCAAGCTAGATAAGGGTAAAGTTACAGTTAGCTGCCTGTCAGGGATCACCAGATCACACAAGCACTCAGGTCTGTTACCCCTAAGTACCAGCATGACTCAGTCATAGTCTATGTTTCAGTGAATAACCTGAGATGTACCTCCTTAGACTATATGAAGAGAGACATTATTGAGCATTCAGAATATGTCACAGGCAGCTATGAGCCTAGCATTGAGCAGCATTCTACCCTCTCACAGCTTGATGCCACAGTACCAGCATAAAATTATCAACTTTAACAATTGGCTTAGATACTGATGTCATTCCAAAGGGTTCTAATACTTGTCAGCCTGAGAGGGCATGCCTGATAGGCCATGCTCCTTTGCCAGGCATGGTGTTCAGCTGCCACCACTAGACTTTTGGATATTGGCCAAAACATTATACACCCCTATAGAGCCTTTTTAGGCACTGCCAAACAGACAAGCCTTCCAATATAGCAAAAGCTACTCAGAAAAAGCTAAAGTTGTTACTGCTCAATGTTAGGAGTCTGAACAAGGTACTGTACTCACAGAAAGCTCTCCTCACTCTGAAAAATGCTGACTTCTGTGCAGTTACTGAAACATGGTTCAAAGCCATGGAAGGCACTCCAGCAGTGCATGGCTATAACACCTTTCATACATTTTGACCACAACCTGAGAGAGCAAAAGGTAGGTTTATCTATCTGCATAATGGATAAGCACACTTCAAGGCTAGTCAAACAATAAGACATGCCTGTGCTACTCTGTGTCCAACTAGCCATGGGAAAAATCCATTATCATATTCTTGCTAGCTATAGGTCCTCTACCATACCTGAAGTAACTAGAATGACTTGCCATCCAGCCTAATACCACAGTCATATGGGATTTAAACTACTCCTCCATTAATTGGGAGACATACATGACCACTAACATGCAGGCACAAAGATTTCGTAACTTTGTAAATTCAAATTCCCTGGAGCAGCTAGTCTGCACCTCCACTAGGGGAATAAATGTCCTAGATCTGGTACTCACAAAAATGAGTGTTCCCTCTCCAGTGTGATATCCTCACTGGTACGATCAGATCTAAAAGCAATCTCCTTTGAAATAAAGGTAAAATTAGCCCCTCCCTACATAACCCCCCAAGAACTTCTCTAAGGTACCTTACCCCCATTAAGTGATGGCATAACTAGTTTCCAAGTCCTCACAAATCCAGAAAACACAGAAACCCATGCAGAAGCATACACAAAATCCCTGTACAAGAATATAAATAGCTGCATAGAAATGATAGTTCCAGACCAAAATAAACCCAGGTGAAACCACAAAAACAAGCCACCCTGGTGGACCCATGGTTTTCTTAGGTTTTACAACAAAGGAAAGAAAATCCTGTGGAGAAGTAAAAGGGAATGTGCACAATAAAGCAAAAAGTCCCTCATTAGTCTAAACAAGCACATTGGGGAACTAATCAAGTCTCTGAAAGCAGACTTTGAGGTAAAAATAGCTTCCAAAGCTAAGGATAACCATAAGGAATTTTTTTAGCTATGTCCACAATTTTAAGGGCAACACCCAACAATGTGCTGAATTAGTTGTAGATGGCATCAACTATACTCAGTTGGAAGATATAGTAAATCATCTGGCTAACAAATTATTTACCTTCCCATCACCCCTAGTTCTTCCTTTCATCACTCTACCACCAATTATCACCAAAAGAATGGGTTCCACTGCACTCTCTAAAGCTGAAAACATGGCTTCATTGGGGCATGAAGATATACCAGGTTGTCTCTTAAACAGCTTAAATCAGGACATATCAGGCCAATTAGGATCATTATTTGATCACAGCCTCTGGACTGGCTTTGTCCTGACAGTGTGAAGGACAGCAAAAGTCATCCCTCTGCATAAAGTGGAACTATCTACTGACCTGGGAAATTACAGACACATAAGTTTGGCTAGTCTTATTTGTGAGGTCATAGAAAGAATAACAATGAACCTGATAAATAATGACATGGGAAACATCCCAACACTAGATCCAACTAAATTCACCTTTGTTAAAGGCAGGTCATGCCTACTAAATCTGGTGGATTTATTTGAGAAAGTCACTAAGGCCATAGATGAGGGTAAAACAGAACATGTCACCTACCTCAACCTGGCCAACGCATTTGACACAATTACCCACTCATGTATTATAAATAAATTCACACTCATAGCTCTGGTTCAGGTAAAAAATTGTAACTTAGTGAGATGAGAATAAAGTAATATCACCTCAGATCACTTCCTCAGGTTCACAGGCACACAGCACACATGCACCACATATTAACATTTAACTGTATAAAAGCTCATTATTGCAGATATTGGGAAATTACCCTATCCAGGTTCTTCAACTGGATTTTTTTCTAAGGCATGATAACAGTTTTTCAATAATAGCTCTGATACATAGAAATTGGATGACAGTCTTCAACTTAAATATTGAGACTGAGCAAGTGCTTGAGTATTATCTGGACAAATTTGAAGGAATGAAAATACTTAGGTATTTACAACTTGAAAAAGAAAAACTAAGTTGAGGGGGAATTCAATAATGGCTGCATGAAATTATTTTGTGTAGGCATCATGCTGTGATGCTTATATGGGAGCGAACATATTGAGATTCAATATGAGCTGCTCAGCAGTGAGTACACTCATGCAAACAGGGAAAATTCTGTGGCATGCAAATCACCTCATAAGCAGGTGAATTTCATGCAAATGAGGCAGGTAGAGTGATTCAACAAGTAGAAAGGCATCTGTTCAGACACTGTGCCAGTGCCCATAGTGTATGTAGAAAAATTCCATGTACAGGAGTCTAGACAGACAAAAGGGGGTGTAAAACTGTAGAAATGTGGACATAAATCCCCTGAAAAAGTTATACTGCATACACATATGAGCAAAACTATTATTCTGGATGTCAGAAAGATTAAAGGAATAAGTTAAATTAATATTTTTTTTAATAATCTCACCATGTTTGCACTATGCACCACAGTGCTCAAACGTGCTTAATAGAAAAAAAGAAAATTGGAAAAAAAAAAGAATTGTATAATATGTGGCAGAAATTATTATAGGATTTTGCATTTGGTCCCTACAATGGTGGATTGCTGCTGTTGCTAAGGTGATAGGGCTATGAAGCATGCACTTTCCAGGCTATCAGCATGGATATATATGC